>NC_142868.1:41838604-41991569 GCF_051225735.1 Oryctolagus cuniculus | reverse complement strand
TAAATCTAAAAAAATTAATTTTAAATACCATCATTATGTAGTGCTAGCTGTTGCACTTTACAAGAATTGTTTAAGGCAGTGGTTGTCAACCTTGGCTGCATAATAGAATCACCTTGGGAGACTTTCAAAACCATGCAGACACCAGGGCCCCCCTCCAAAGCTTTTTATTCTGATGTAGGATATTGCCAGGTATGGCCAGATATTCACGATAAGGTCAGAAAGCTTGGCTTTGTCAGAGTGTTAAGAGGGGATATGAAATCTTTTTCAAGGGGTGAACTCATAATAAACAATATGACAGGCAAGGTTTTACAAGTTTGCCAATTTACTAATTTACAGTGAGAAATAGGCCAAGTGGATGTTAATGCTAGAGCTGGCAAAGCATCCTTTTCTCTCCTGGGGTAGGTTCAGACAAAGTTAAATTATCACCAGCATACAAAGCTAAATTTTAATCAGAAGGTTACATGGCGAGCCTAAGATCAATGAAATTTATGCCCTGCTGTAGTGGCCAGAATGCTCCTCCTTTTGTTCAGAACGCTCTCTCCTCTGAGCTGTGCTTGGGTGGGCTTTGCATTTCATCAGCTGTGTGTTTAGTGTTCCATTTCCTCATTCCTTATTCACAGTAGACATACTCATTCCTTTTAATATTTGCCAATCTGATGTCTATTGGATACAAGCTCATTGCTAGCTTAGTTGACATTTTCTGTTTGTACAAGTACGGAATCTGAACTTTTTTTCATATGCTTGTTGGCTTTTTAGATCTGTTCTTATGTAAGTTGCTTGTTGAGATCTTAAGTCAATTTTCTCTATTGTGTTGGTTTTTTTTTTAATAGTTTGGGTTTTCTATCTAGGCTAAAGGTTGCTTATCCCATGATGACAAATGATGACTCCTGCTTTTTTCCTAAGACTTATAAAAGCTAATTTCCAACTTTGTGTCTATGTGCACTTTGGTTTTTGAATATTTATTTTTCTCCAGATGAATAGCCAGATGTTTAGCATTACTACTAAATAGATCATTCTTTCTCTTCCAGTTTTGTGGCATGTGGGAGGAGGATTCTTTATTCTCTTATATAAATCTAATTTGTCTTCACTTAGGTCTATTACTTTATTATTATGCTCTGATACTGCCATTTTACATTATATTTAATATTATTTTTATTAGTTATGATCTGATTATTTTTATATTGCATTCTGGCTTATTTTTCGAATGTTATCTGAAAGTGTTTTGCATTAAAAACTTTGTTTTTTTGGGATTTATTTGAAAGGCAGAGAGACAGAGAGGAAGAGAGAGTGAGCGAGTGATGGATCGATCTATCTTGCATCTTCTGTGTTGATTTACTCCCCAAATGTCAGCAACAGCCAGGACTGGGCCAGGCAAAAGCCTGGAGCCTGATAATAAAAGGTTATCAAAATTTTGATTGGAATTGTGCTAATTAGTATATTAGTTTTCTGAACTTTGACACTTAAGAAAACACATCCTCCCACCTATGAATGTGTCTTTGTTTATGGTGTTCTTATAGTTTCTTTGTGTACTAATTTAGTGTGGGTCAGACTGCTATAGTGTTTTAAAGAATAATCCCAAGAGTGCTTAGAGGAAAACCAGCATTTATCTCTGTCCACTTCGGTTAGTGGCATCCTGTTAAAATATCTGAATGAGCCCCTTTACTCTTCATCTTCTCTCACCATCTCTGCCCTCGAGCTACAGAGAAGCCCAACCACCTGTTACAACACTGCTCAGCTTTTTAACAGGCAGAACATGGCTCCATGTGCACCTGCAGTTGTCCGCCTTCTGAAGGCATATTTGCTCGGGTATGTTTGCTGGATGAGTTCTTGCCAGAGAGCTGTCCTAGGCTGATGCCCAGGCTTGTGTCTGGCTAGAGGAGAAAAATTTGCCACAATAGCTGTTTCACTGGCAGTGAATCTTTTTTGTGGTGGCAAGACTGGAAAACAAAAGTGAAAACAGCTTTCATGTTGCTTCAAACACTTGCCCATGATTGACATTTTTTTTAAAAAAGATTTATTTATTTATCTGAACGGTAGAGTTACAGAGAGGCAGAGGCAAAGAAAGAGAGAGAGAGAGAGAGAGAGAGAGAGAGAGTCTTCCATCCGCTGCTCAAATGACTAAAGTGGCCAGAGCAGGACTGACCCAAAGCCAGGAGCCAGGAGCTTCTTCCGGGTCTCCCACGCGGGCATGGGCCCAAGGACTTGGGCCATCTTCTACTGCTTTCCCAGGCCATAGCAGAGAGCTGGATCACAAGTGGAGCAGCTGGGACTCGGCATCCATTTGGGATGTCCGAACTGCAGGCAGCGGCTTTATCTGCTACGTCACAGTGCCCACCCCTCCACCCCCAGTGATTGAAATATAATTCACCTTGTTCATCTGCTGGCTGGGAAGCATAAGAAGCTACATAATTTGACCAAATCATAATGATATTAAGTAGCCAAGTCAAGCCCAGGGCCCTTATCTCCTGACTCTCTGATCCATGCACATCTTAAAAATAACCACATCATCTCTTAAGTTTCCAGAGTAGTTTCTTAGCCAAGCTTCCAAATCTTACCAAGAGTACAAGAAAATAATAACCTCAGGGAGATTCTAGCTGAGTGAATAATGGATTATTTAGATGAAAGGTCATTTTTCTTGAGCCTTATAATAAGTGATATTTCTGTAGTAGACTTCAAGTAAAAAGCACTGGACATGTGCCAGGGGTGTCATAGGACTTCTATGTTTAGAAACTGTTTTCAGTGTGAATACTTTAGATTGGGATAAATAAACATTTTAGGAACAGCTGTCCAAAGAATAAGCAAAAGTCCCAATTTTTCTATATTGAAATTGAACCAGGAGCAAAAATGTTGGACTGAGTAGTAAGGGAAAATGACTTCTATTACACAAAATAAGAACACAGAATTTAGAAATAAAGTTATTAAGAATTAGATTGATGTCTTTGAAGGAAAAGACCAATTTTGGGGGGATACACAGAGGGAGATGAGTTAAGGAAGGATGTGCCAAATTCCAGGCACTCACTGTGATAAACATGCCAGTTTTCTATGAATTAATTTGTGAAGATATGCATAAGCTTAGATGTGTGAGTAACAATAGTTAAAGATGGTAAGCTGGAATATTTGTGCCAACAGATAATAAACCCTGTTATCAAACTACTGTAATTAAGTATATGGTACTAATACAAAAGATTTGTTAGTGAGCAGAATAGAAAGACCAGAAAGCATATTTGAGTATGGATTTAGTTTATGATAATGAATAAAATCATTGACAGAGACTCAGTAAAATGAGGACTGGTGTGTTATAGCCCAGATAAATTCTAGATAGATGACAAATTTAAATGGAAGAAATAAAACTAACTAAAAAAGAGAATATATATGTAAATATATATTTAATCAAAGTGGGGAAGGTTTTTTTATCTCCTATATGCAAATTAATTAGAAGACATGCAACCAAAATATTTGATTTGGCAAATAATTATTCTAAGCAGATGGTATGTTAAGTATCCAACATTTAGGGGGAGTGAGCATTGTGGCACAGTGGATTAAGCTGCCACTTGGAATGCCTACATACTATATTGGAGCGCTTGTTTAGAGTCTCACTTCCCCTTCTGATCCAGCTTCCTGCCAATGTGCAACCTGGGAGGTCGAGGATAATGGCTCAAGCACTTGGGTCCCTGCCACCATGTGGGAGACCTGGATGCAGTCTTGGCTCCTGACAGTGCAGCCTAGCTCTGGCCATTGTGGGCATCTGGGGAGTGAACCAGTGGATAGATCTCTCTCCATACTTTTCTGTCTTGGTTGCTTTGCCATTAAAATAAATAAAAATAGATGAATAAATATTGTTTTTCATCTGCACCTTTAAAAGAGAAAAGAATACATCTGGATTTGGTAGTTGTGGGGAAAATAAAGTCACTGATGTGAAAGTTCTTAGAAACCAGGAGTTGAGTTCACATTTCAACTCCACCACTCCCATGTGACAAGTAGCTTTAATCTGGAGTCAATTTCCTCATCATAAATGGATTATAACTAGGAGTGATGTTCTAGATCTTGTTCCCACCTAGCATTTTACCTGTTGTAAAACTTTATCAGTTGTTAAACCATTGCTGGCTTGAAATCAGCCATTGTGAAAGTATTTCCCAGCATATCACTTGAAATCAGAATAGCTTTATAATAGTAATTGGTGTTTCATTGCTAGAATGAAATCCTGAGGCCTTCTACTTACAAAGGAAAAGAGTTTGGAAGGCTGAGCCCCAGCAGCACGATGCAGGCTCTGGGGAGGGCCTGGGGGTAGCTCAGGTGAGAGCAAAAAGCTAACAGGAAGCCAGAGGTACTGACTGCGGCCAGGCTCAGTCTCCTCCTGGAGACTGAGGGCAACACCCATTATGATCTAAAGGTTTCCCTCTGGCCTCACCTCTTAAACATTCTACACTTGATCTTAAGCAAAAGGCCAAGAAGCTACCACCGAACACTACCACCCTAACGACCAAACTTTGAACATGTGACCATTGTGCTGGAACACACCACATCCAAATCCAGCAGTTTGTTAGGATACAGTGAGATGATGCTTTATTAAGTCATGTTGTGTATTAAATAATGTTTCATTTCTATCAGAAATAAACAGTGTCTGTTAGTGCTTTTCACTAACATGAAGGAATTTGGGGTATACCTTGCAATACAGCCCATTTTCTTCTCTTGGTAATGCTTCTGCACCAAAGCCATCAAATGATACCTTTGAATTGTACCACTCAGCATAACACAACATGCACATGACTTACATTCTTTTCACCTCTTCTGAGTGCCTTTCAAATATATAGTTATCCTCTAAGTAGTTGAAAGATATACCAACCCTATTGGTCTCACTAGAAGCTGAATTTGTTTTTATTTCCTGATACTGATTTTGCTTTCTTTGTTTCTACTATTAATCTGCCTACCATGTAAACTGATTTGTGTTTTTAGTGTTTTGTTTTTAATTGACTTATAGTTTCCTGTCTTTGAGCTTGATCCAAGTACATAATTGTTTTAAGCTTCAGCTGGAGCTGGTGTTTGACTCTTCCCAGGCACTTTTAGTTCTGGCTGACAGAGATATAATAGGCTTGTTAATCTTTTTTTTTTTTTAATTAATGCTTTATGTTTAGAACAGTTTCAGGTTTACAGACAAATTGAGTAGAAAGTATAGAGAGCTGCTAAATAACAGCTCCCCTCTCCCATGTTTCCTATATATATATATATATATATATATATTTTTTTTTTTTTTTTGACTGGCAGAGTGGACAGTCAGAGAGAGAGAGACAGAGAGAAAGGTCTTCCTTTTGCCGTTGGTTCACCCTCCAATGGTCGCTGTGGCCGGCACACCGTGCTGATCCGATGGCAGGAGCCAGGTACTTCTCCTGGTCTCCCATGGGGTGCAGGGCCCAAGCACTTGGGCCATCCTCCACTGCACTCCCTGGCCACAGCAGAGAGCTGGCCTGGAAGAGGGGCAACCGGGACAGAATCCGGTGCCCCGACCAGGACTAGAACCCGGTGTGGCAGCGCTGCAAGGCGGAGGATTAGCCTAGTGAGCCGTGGCACCGGCCATCCCATATTCTTAATATAGTACCTGTGTTGCCATTGATTAAAAAAAAATACTAATAGCATTATTAAGTAAAGTCTATGGTTTACATTAGTTTTCACTTTTTATGTTGTGCACTCTGTAGGTTTTGAGAGGTGTAGAATGACCTATACCTTCCATAGTAGTATTGTACAGAGCAGTTTCAGTGCCCTAAAAACCCTCTGTGTTCCACTTGTTCATCCCATTCCCCCCTCCCCACCTCCAGCAGGCAGTCATTCTTTTCCAGAATGTCATAGCTGTAATAATATAGTATGCAGCTCTTTCACAATGGCTTCTCTTATTTAATAATATGCATTTAAGATTCCTTCTTGTCTTTTTTCCTGGCTTGATAACTCATTTCCTTTTAGTATTGAGTGATATTCCCTTGTCTGGATATACCACAGTTTATCCATTCACCTGCTGAAGGATTTCTTGATGGCTGTCAGATTTTTGGCAATTAGAGGTAAAGCCACCATAAACATCTTTGTGTGGGTTGGTGTGTGGACCTAAGTTTTCAGCTCATTTAGGTAAATACCAAAGATCGTAACTGCTAGATCATATGTTAAAAGTAGGTTTAATTTTCAAAGAATCCACTAACTTACCTCCAGAAGTAATTGTACCACGTGGCTTTCCCGCAGTGATAAATGAGAGTTCCTGTTGCTCTACATGTTCACCAGCATTTGATTGAAGTGTTTTGGACTTTAGTAATACTAATACACGTGTAGTGGTATCTCCTTGTTATAATTTGCAATTTCCTGGAGATCTGTGAGGTTGAGCATCTTTTTATGTGCTCATTTGCCATCTCTGTCTTTGGTGAGCTGTCTGTTCAGATCTTGTGCGCATTTATTAATAGGATGGTTATTTTATTACTGTTGAGTTTACCAGTTCTTTATATATTTTGGATACCAGTTAGTTTTCAGCTATGTGTTTTACAAATAATTTCTCTCAGCCTGTGGCTTGTGTATCATTCTCTATCTTTCTTTTTTTAAGATTAATTAATTTATTTAAAAGGCAGAGTTACAGATAGAGAGATCTTCCTTCCATCCATTGGTATATTCCTCAAATGGCTGCAACACCTGGGACTAGGCTAGGCTGAAGCCAAGAGTCTGGAAATCCATCCAGGTCTCCCACATGAGTAACAGGAGCCATCTTTGGTTGCTCTTCTGGACACATTAGCACGGAGCTGGATAGGAAGTGGGGCAGCTGGGACTCGAACCCATGCTCATGGTGCTCATATGCAATGCCAGTGTCAAAGGTGGTACCTCAACTGCTGTGCCACAACACTGGCCCTGTCCTTCATTCTCTAAACAGTATCTTTTCAAGAAAGTTTTTTTTGTTTGTTTGTTTTAATAAAGTCCATCTTGGCAATTTTTTTCTTTCCTGGATCATGACTTCAATGTTTATTTAAAAAGTCACCACGAAAAAAAAAAAAAAAAGTCACCACGAAACTCAAAATTTTATCACCTAGGTTTTCTCTTCTCTTCTAGGAGTTTTAGAGTTTTACATTGCATACTTAGATCTATGATCCATTTTCAGTTAATTTTTGTGGAAGTTAGAAGTTCTGTGTCTAGATTTTCTTTTCTTTCTTTCTTTTTTTTTTTTTTAACCATGTGGATATCTACTGGCTCTAGCACCATTTGTTGAAAATTTCCTTTCTTCAATGAATTTCCTGTACTCCCTTGTCAAAGATCAGTTGATTCTTTTTGTGTGAATCTATTTCCAGACTCTCTATTCTGTTCCATTGATTTATTTGTCTATTCTTTTGCCAATAACATTGTCCTGATTATTGTAGATTTTTAGTAAGTCTTGAGGTCAAGGAGTCAGCACTCTGACTTTGTTCTCCTGCAAGATTGTGTTGGCCATTCTGTCTCACTTGCCTGTCCACTTAAACTTTAGAATGAGTTTGCTGGAATCCACAAAATAGCTGGAGTAGGCAGGCTCTTTAAAAATTTTGCATCAGGGGCTGATGCCGTGGCTCACTTGGTTAATCCTCTGCCTGCGGTGCTGGCATCCCATATGGGCGCTGGGTTCTAGTCCTGGTTGCTCCGCTTCCAATTCAGCTCTCTGCTGTGGCCTGAGAGGACAGTGGAGGATGGCCTGGGTGCTTGGGCCCCTGCACCTGCATGGGAGACCAGGAGGAAGCACCTGGCTCCTGGCTTCGGTTCGGTGCAGGGCCAGCCGTTGTGACCATTTGGGGAGTGAAGCAATGGAAGGAAGACCTTTCTCTCTGTCTCTCTTTCTCCCTGTCTATAACTCTACTTGTCAAATAAATAAAAGAAAAAAATTTTGCATCTGCCTTTTAAAGTCAGAGAGATTTTTGAATTTTGATCTTGTTCCAATGCTATATATCTTATACCTTCTCTATATTGAGTGGCCATCAGAGTTTTGTTAACTAATTATTGTTAAGAGTAAGGGGTTGTATGATGCCGAATTACATTTTCACATTATGTAAATATATGCATGTATTCTGCATGCACATGCACGTTTGTGACCCTAAAGCAGTCGTTTTTAATCCCCGAAGACCTTTTCTTGGGGGTGAAGAGCTAGAGGCAGCTTACACAGACTTCACCAAGGCCTTTTTTGTTCTTAAATAATCTTAAAAAAGGTTTATTTATTTGAAAGATGGAGTGACAGAGAGAGAGAGAGAGAGAGGGAAGGACAAAGATCTTAACAACTGCTGGTTCACTCACCAAGTGCCTGCAACAGCCAGGGGTGGGCCAGGCCAGAGCCAGGAGCCAGGACTCCATCTAGGTCTTCCACTTGGGTGGCAGGAACCAAATACTGGGAGGCTATCATCCGTGCCTCCCAGGAGCCTTGGTAGGAAGTTGGTTCAGAAACATGGAATACCCAGAACTTGAACTTAGATACTCTGCAGTGGGGTACAGGCATTCCAAGTGGTAGCTTAACCGGCTATGCCGCAATGGCCATTCCCACCAAAGTAATTTGAAACCACATTTACCTGTAGGAATTTTCTGATTCCATGATTGTTGAGAACCACTGTGTGTGTAAGAGATGTTACTATGTCTGTGTTGTGCATTAGAACACATTTAAAGCAGAAAAAAAAAAAAAAAAAGCTGAGATTCACTGCTGTAATGAATTCACCCAAACACACCTCATTTTAAGGGCTGTGTGTCTCTTCTCACTCGTCTCTTCTCCTTGACTGAATTTAGTAATCTATTTTTAAAAAAATTTTATTTTTTTATTTTATTTGTTTGAAAGACAGAGTTACAGAGAGAGGGGGAGAGACAGAGTGAAAGAGGTATATTTCATCCTTTGGTTCACTTCCTAATTGGCCTCAACAGCCGGGGCTGGACCGCCTGAAGCTAAGAGCCCAGAGCTTCTCCTGGGTCTCCCACATGGGTGCAGGAACCCAAACACTTGGGCCATCTTCCGCTGCTTTCCCAGCCACTTTAGCAGGGAGTTGGATCGGAAGTGGAACATCTGGAACACTAACCGCCAATCATATGAGATACTGGCGCTGCAGGTGGTGGCTTATCCCACTACACCACAGCGCTGCCCCCATGAATTTAGTACTTTATAAGGGTATGGAAGTTCTATGAACAGGAAGAAGGTCTTAATTGTTTTATCAAATATGCTAAGGACAGTGCTGCAGAGAGAATAAGCCATCTAAAAACAATGATGTTTGTTTTACTTGAACTTTATCTAAGAGAAAGAATAGACATGCTAACTTTTAGATTTCCCAAATTTTAATTATTCAAGTCTTGCTTTATAGTTAGTATTAACAGTTAGATTTTCATATTTATATTTCAAGAATGCTTAATATGACATTGGATTTCTGCAATTTGCAATTCAATGCCTGAATTATGTTCTTAAGAATTATATTCTTAACATTCATGTTTTTATTCTCACATAAGCTTGCATAAATTTTTCAGAATTCTATAATAGCATGTAGAGAAATCTTAAACTGAACATTATAAAGTACCAGGGCCAGCACTGCCACACAGCGGGTTAAGCCACTGCCTGCATCACCAGAATTCCATATGGGTGCCGGTTCAAGTCCTGGCTTCTCCACTTCTGATCTGGCTCCATGCTAATGTGCCTGGAAAAGCAGCAGAAGATGATCCAAGTACTTGGGCCCCTGCACCCAAGTGGGTGACCTGGAAGAAGCTCCTGGCTCAGTGCTAGCCATTGCAACTGTCGGGGAATGAACCAGAGGATGGAAGATCTCTCTCTTTCTCTCTTTTTCTCTTTCTCTCTCTCTCTGCAACTCTGCCTTTCAAATAAAATAAATACATCTTTTAAAAAATTAAGCATTATATTAGGGCTGGCGCTGTGATGTAGCAGGTAAAGCCACTGCGTGCAGTGCCAGCATCCCATATGGGCACTGGTTCAAGTCCCAGCTGCTCCACTTGTGATCCAGCTCTCTGCTATGGCCTGGGAAAGCCATGGAAGATGGCCCAAGTCCTTGAGCCTCTGCAGCTGTGTAAGAGACCTGGAAGAAGCTCCAGGCTCCTGGCTTTGGATCTGCGTTGCGACCACTTGGAGAGTGAGCCAGTGGATGAAAGATCTCTCTCTCTCTGTGTCTCTCTCTCTTCCTCTCTCTGCCTCTCGTAACTCTGCCTTTCAAATAAATAAATAAATCTTTTTAAAAAATTAAGCATTATAAAGTATTTCATTCAAGCAACCAAGCATCATGAAGTTAATCTAGTTATGTGGAAACTAGCCTTCTTCCCCTGCTTACAATGATCATCTCCTTGCCTCTCTGATTAGCAGAATATGAGAAAAGATAACACATCCTTAGCAATGCATCGTAATGAAATACAAAGCTGGGGGGAATGACTTTAACAGACAGAAAATATTATCTAATTTTTATTCATTTTCAGATTATTAGTTAGGTTAAGTATTATTTACTGAGCTTTTTGCCTCTTCTATTTTATCTTTTGTAACTTATTCATGTCTTTTGTCTACTTTTCAGTTTGGAGGGGATGGAGGTCTTCTTTGATTGACTTTGTTAGAGCTTTGAGATTGGAGGTATAAGTATTATATACCAGAAATAATTTCTTCTGCTGTCTAATGTTGTTTTGGTTTTGTAAAATACTCTTAGGATCTTTTTTCACTTGACATTACGTGTTGAACACTTTCCCATGCTATTGACTCTTTTTTGTTTTTTTAAAGATTTATTTATTTATTTGAGAGGTAGAGTTAGAGAGGAAGAGAGAAAGATCTTCCATACGCTGGCTCATTCCCCAAATGCTCCCAATGGCTAGAGCTGGGCCATTCCAAAGCCAGGAGCCAGAAGTTTCTCCCTCATCTCCCATGCAGGTACAGGGGTCTAAGCACTTGGGCCATCCTCTACTGCTTCCCCAAGCCATAGCAGAGAGCCAGATCAAAAGAAAAGAAGCCATGACATGAACTGGCACCTGTATAGGATGCCAGCACCACAGGCAGAGGCTTAGCCTACTGTTCCACAGCGCTGGCCCCACCATTCACTCTTTCTTGGCAGTGCCATTTCAGATGTCTGCATGAAATTGTTTATTAGATTGTAAAAATAATTTATTTTGTTTATTTCCTATTACTGAGATTAGGTTGTTTTGTGACCTGCAATTTCTTATGTTTTTTTTTTTTTAATTTAATGAATGCATTTTATCATAGATACAATTTTAGGAATACAGTGGTTCTTTCTCCCATACATACCCTCCCTCCCCCCAACTCTCACCCCACATCCCTCTCCCTCTCCTATCTCCTTCTTCATTATATTTCATTTTCAGTTTGACTTTATATACAGAGGACCGGCTCCATACTAAGCATAGACAGTTTGCACCCACTAACACACACACAACATATGGAGTATAGTTTGGGAACAAAATTTGCAGTAGATTCTCATAGTACAACTCATTAGGGATGGAGGTCCTATATGGGGAGTAAGTGCACAGTGACTTCTGTTGTTCCTTTAACAATTAACACTCATATTTATGACATCAGTGATCACCCAAGGCTCCTGCCATGGGCTGCCAAGGCTATGGAAGCCTTCTGTGACCATAGACTCCATCGGTATTTGGACACGGCCATAAGCAAAATGGGTGGTCTCTCCTCCCTTCAGAGAAAAGTACATCCTTCTTTGATGACCCTTTCTTTCTACTGAAGTCTCACAGAGATCCTCCGTGTAGGATATTTTTTTCCACAGAGTCTTAGCTTCCATGCCTGAAATGCTCTCACAGACCTTTCAGCCCGACCAGGAAGCCTCAAGGGTTGATTCTGAGGTCAGAGTGTTATTTACAATGAATGTCATTCTAGGAGTCTGCTGTGTGGCCTGCTTCCCATATTGGACTTTCCTTCCTTTTTAATTCTAGTATTATTACCAGGCTCTTGATGTTATTTATATGATCACTTTTACACGTAAACCTATCTATATGTTGACTTTAACATTTAATACGATCATTTTAACAGTTAAGATAGCATTTATACCACTGATTTTTATGGATTTGGAGTCCTGTGACAAGTTTTTAGGCTGTACCCTTAGAAGTAAGTCTGTAGGACTATATGCAGAACTATACAGCTTTACAGTTATAGACTACCTCCTCCCTCTCTTATTCCCCCTCTTATTTTTAACTGGAATCTTTTTCCAATTGACTTAAAATACATATGGTTAACTCTGTGTTACATGAAGAGTTCAGCATATAATATGAAGAAAAGAAACAGAGAAAAAACAAAACACAACAAAAAGGATATACATAATAAAAAATAAATAGTGATAAAACTGTCCCTTGACAGTCAGGTCAAGGACTATTCAAATCATTGATTCTAAATGTGTCAATTTCAGTTCTATAACATTCATTTTAGGAGCACTATTAATTCTCCCGAATCAGGAAGAACATATGGTATTTGTCTCTTTGGGACTGGGTTATTTCACTAAGTATGAGGTTTTCCAGCTTGCTCCATTTTGTTGCAAAATGACCGGATTTCATTCTTTTTTTACTGCTGTGTAGTATTCCATAGTGTACATATCCCACATTCTTTATCCAGTCTTCTGTTGATGGGCATTTCAGTTGCTTCCATGTCTTAGTTATTGTGAATTGAGCTGCAATAAACATGGAGGTTAGATAGCTCTTTTGTTTACTGATTTCATTTCCCTTGGGTAAATTCCCAGGAGTGGGATGGCTAGGTCATATGGTAGGTCTATGTTTAGATTTTTGAGGTGTCTCCATACTGTTTTCCATAGTGGCTTTTATCAGTCTACATTCCCACCAACAGTGTGTTAGGGTGCCGTTTTCCCCACATCCTCTCCAGCATCTGTTGTTTGTTGATTTCTGTATGAGGGCCACTCTAACTGGGATGAGGTGGAACCTCATTGTGGTTTTGATTTGCATTTCCCTGACAGCTGGAGATCTGAACATTTTTTCCTGTGTCTGTTGGCCATTTGCATTTCCTCTTTTGAAAAATGGCTGTTAAAGTCCTTGGCCCATCTCTTAACTGGGTTGTTTGTTTTGTTAACTGCGGAGTTTCTTGATCGCTTTGTAGATTCTGGTTATTAATCCTTTATTTGTTGTGTAGTTTGCAAATAATTTCTCCCATTTTGTTGGTTGCCTCTTCACTCTGCTGTTTCTTTTGCTGTATAGAAGCTTCTCAATTTGAGGTAATCACATTTGTTCATTTTGGCTTTGACTACCTGTGCCTCTGGGGTCTTTTCCAGGAATTCTTTGCCTGTGCCAATGTCTTGAAGGGTTTCCCCAATGTGACCTGCAATTTCAATCATATATGGTCTAGTCATTGTTCCTCTTCATATTAATAAACTAAATATTTATTAGATAATTAATAAGAATATAATTGAAATAAATTTATTTAATCAAAAGCATTTTTTTCTTGTAAAATTTTGCATTTTCAAACTAGAATTATTTTTATTTTGAAAGATAACAGGGCCGGCGCTGCAGCTCAATAGGCTAATCCTCCGCCTTGCGGCACCGGCACACGGGGTTCTAGTCCTGGTCAGGGTGCCAGATTCTGTCCCGGTTGCCCCTCTTCCAGGCCAGCTCTCTGCTGTGGCCTGGGAGTGCAGTGGAGAATGGCCCAAGTGCTTGGGCCCTGCACCCTCATGGGAGACCAGGAAAAAGCACCTGGTTCCCGGCTTCGGATCAGCGTGGTGTGCCGGCCGCAGCGGCCATTGGAGGGTGAACCAACAAAAAAGGAAGGCCTTTCTATCTGTCTCTCTCTCTCTCACTGTCCACTCTGCCTGTCAAAAAAAAAAAAAAAAAAAAAAAAAAAGAAAGAAAGAAAAGAAAAGAAAAGAAAGATAACAGAAATGAAGGTTTTCTTAAAACCTGCCTTTATTGGCTTATTCTTTTTTTTTGTTTAATCTTCCATCTGCTGGTTCACCTCCAAAATGGCCACACTGGTCAGCGCTGTGCCAGGTTAAAGCCAGGAGCCAGGAGCCAGGAGCTTCTTCCAGTTCTCCCACATAAGTGCAGGGACCCAAACACTTGGGTCATCTGCTGCTGCTTTCTCAGGCACATTAGCAGAGATCTGGATTAGAAGTGGAGCAACTTCAACTGGTGGGATTTGAACTGGTGCCCATATGGGATGCTGGTGTCACAGGCATGGCTTTACCTGCTACACCCCAATACTGGCTCTCATTGTCAAATTCTTAAAGTATGCAGTTATAATACCCAGGAATGTTTGTGCTTAATATTTAAGGAAATAGATGACAGTAGTAAAGGCGGGTTATCTGATAAGTCATTCTAAGTTAATTTTTTTCTTTAAAAAAAATGCTCAAAGCTGTCATTAAAGCAGGTTTTACTTCAGCAAAAGTTAGAATTTAAGTACTTAGGTCTGTTATAAGGCTTCTTTTTAGTTGTGTTTACTGTAAAGATAAAACCAGAGGAACTTTCTGATGATCTTAGGAATCTTAATTATGGGCTTAATAATCTTAATTAAGTGACAGATACACTTTCATCTTCTAGCTTTTATCAAATTATAGTACTCCTAATTTAAAATTTCCTTTTCCATCGTTTGTTAATAGATTCCCTTCTTAATAATACACAATGTTGAGTCATGACAGAGAGATAACAAACAGGTCATTGTTTAAAATAATGTGCACTGTGTTTGATGGCTGTGAATTTTTGTTTTGAATTGGTTTCATTATACAATTTTAGTTCAAGAGTCTGATACATAATGTATTTTAACTCTTTAGTTCAAGAGGCCGATACATAACTGTATTTAACTTGTATTTAACTTGGTGTGCTATGAAGATACTTATTTTAGCTACATTATTAGCAGCTTCCAGTGTTCCTTAGGTTATTCTTTTTTTTTTTTTTTACAGATTTATGCATGTTGATATATTGTTTGGATGAGTAGGATTTTCTAATTTGACAGAATAATTATTTGTAAGTTTTGAGTTTATGTATTTAGGACAAATTCCTTTTCCTATAGTTATCTATGCATACACAGAAATTCAGTGTTTGAATTAGGTTCTGCCTCCCTTTTCAAGAATGTAGTTACTTAAAAGGTAGCATACCTAGGGCAGTATCTGGAAATCAGGTTGATATAGAGAAGTGCAAACTTGCAGCTTCTCCAAGAATATTCTAGGCCACAAGGGGTGACATGAGATGAAGTTTAGAGCATGGGAGGGTCTAAATTATGCATGAAGGTGGGAGATGGAGGGTACTGTATTAGTTGTAGATAGGAAGCCAGGCAGGCCACCCTGGCAGTGCAGAGAGCAGAACAGCTGCAGAGGCACAGCATGCACTGGTGTGTGCTTTCTGTGACAAGCCTGTTGCAGCTTACAGCTTGCCAGACTGTCATTCCCATCTGAGCTTGCCACCAAGTGATTTCAAATAAAAATCATGACAGCCATGGTTAATCTCTTTCCCTTACCTCAAGAGCAAATCCATGAACATGTATCAGATCTGTCTGTTCTTCATTGCTATCCTCTTAGCTCCAGCTGTGGTCATCTCACCTAGATTTCTGTAACAGCTTTCCTGATTCTACGTTTGCCCTTTTACAACCTGTTTTCCAGAAAGATTTTTTAAAAAAGAGAAGTCACATGTCATCCTTCTCCTCATTAATACTTTCTATTGAATTGTAATTGCATTTGGGATGAAATTTAATTTCCTTACAAAATCCTAAAAGGTCCAATGTGATTTGTTCCCCAACTACTGACTGACCTCATCTCTCCCTCCATCCCTGCCTCCTGCCTTGAGCTCCCACATCACTGGCCTTTTTGTTTCTCAAGTGTGCATATTCAACTTTTCTTTCTTTCTTACTTCCTCTCTTCCTCCCTTCCTTCCTCCCTCCCCTTCCCTCCTCTCCTCTCCCCTTCTCTCCCCTCCCCTCCCCTCTCCTCCCCTTCCCTTTCTTTCCCTTAAGATTTATTTATTTGAAAGGCAGAGTTACAGAGAGACAGAGGCAAAGAAAGAGAGAAAGAGGTCTTCCGTCTACTGGTTCACTCCCCAGATGGCCACAATGGCCAGAGCTGCACTGATCCGGAGCCAGGAGCCAGGAGCTTTTTCCAGGTCTCCATGCGGGTGCAGAGGCTCAAAAACTTGGGCCATCTTCCACTGCTTTCCTAGACCTTAGCAGAGAGCTGGATCGGAAGTAGAGCAGCCAGGTCTCCAACCAGTGCCCACATGGGATGCCAGCACTGCAGGTGGCAGATTTACCTGCTAGACCACAGTGCCGGCTCCTATTCAATTTTTCTTTTCCTCGTGCTTTGCTTTGTTGCTTTTTTCATCACTTAGTTCTGAATTCAAGTGCAGCTTCTTCAGGGAGGCCTTCCCTTAGCATTCCTTCCAAAGTTAGTATCTTTCAAAAAGCTAATCTAATGCTTGTTTCATTTATTCACATTTTGTTTTCTTTGTTGCACCTGATTCTGTAATTTGAACTCATTCATTCAATCTTTAATTCATTCAGTGAATGTTTATTTTCTACCTAGTTTATAGTAAACATTGTTCTAGGCACTTGGGATTCATTCAGGAACAACAAATGACAATAAAATGGCTATTTTTATGGAATTCCCATTAGTAGGGCAAAGAGAGAAGCTGTACATAATAAACATGATATATAACTACATTATAGCTATGTTAGAAGAAGGCAAGAATAAAAGAGAAAAATGGAATATGGTAAATGGAGATTGGGACATCTGAATGGTGGTTGGGGCAGAATGAATATCAGTAAGGCCTGGTTGAGCTGATTTTTAAAGCAAGGTCTTGTCTTTCTTTTACTTTTAGCTTCAGCAAGAGTCAGCAAAGTGAAAAAGTACTGTGCTGCTTCTAACTTTCATTCCACTTGGGGAAAAAAGAATATCATCATGTCAAACATTACAATTGACCCAGATGTCAAGCCTGGTGAATATGTCATCAAGAGCCTCTTTGCAGAATTCGCTGTTCAAGCTGAAAAGAAAATTGAAGTTGTAATGGCTGAACCCTTGGTGAGTAGAGCTGACCTATAAATCTGAAATATTTTCTTGACTTTTGTATTAGCCATTAGATACAAAATTTCCAAAGGAAAAAGTATACTTGAAAAAAATAATAAGGGACAGGCTAGGAGTGCGGTAGTAATCTAGAAAGCTTCAATGATTTCGGAATCTACTTTGGTAAGTTACTGCAGGTCACAAAAGATCAAGAATGTACCTCACCAGTGGGAACTGTGGGGCCAGATAAAACATAACAAGAAGTAAAGGCAAGTTTCAGCTATTCTGCAAGTTGATGCTCAGATTGTAGCCAAACAAAATAAGCAAGTGGGCATGTGTTTGCACTTACAGTACATGAGACCTGCGTAGAGAAAGTGAGGAGCTGTGAGACTAGAGCCCATGGTGAGGAGGAAGGGACTGAACGGCTGAGAACATTGAGGTCAGATTCTCATGAGTTGTAAATGCTGTCATGGTGGATGATACACTGCTTGCTGAGTATGAGACAGAGAGTTTGAGGGTAGAGACTCATTTGCTGTTGTACATGGGTGAGGCTGGAGAGAAAGGGTCCTTTGAGTAGGGCACCAACAGTGGATTATGGTTGCAGAAGAAAGAGAGGCAATAAAAGTGAAATCAATAGAACTTGACAAGTAATTAAATAGGAGTGGCGTTTTGAGAGACAGTTTGGGGTAGAGATGTTTTGAACTGTTAGGAAAAGTGGTAATGTATTTACTTGGGTTAGGAAAAGCAAATAAGATAATTTTTCATTTGTGAACGTTAAGCTTGAGTTACTAGTGACCTAACCCTGTGGCCTTGCTTGATTGGCAGTTGGAAATTCTTGTAGAGCACTTACAAGAGATGGTAACTAGAAATACAGATTTTGGTGCCATCTGTATGAAGCTAAAAGAGCAGATGATGATTGCAAAGGAAAGAGAGCAGAAAATAGAATTCTTATTGCCAGTAATGGAGGCAGAGTACAGTGAATACTGAGACAAGAGCTTACTGGGTTTGCAGGTAATCTTGGCTGATCATTAAGAGCACAGTTTTAGCTTATTGATACAACTTTAGGAAGTAACTTTGGGTTTGAAGGCAGTGGATATGTGATGTACCAGGGTCATAGTGTAGGTTAGAAGGAGATGGTAGTGAAGAAAAAGAGAGGGATATAACAGCTGACACAACTGGATTAGGGATAGATACTCATTGCCAGTTTGAGACTCAAGAGGGATTGGTGCTTGTTTCAGGCCCAGAGCAAATGAGTGGCAGAGTGAGGAGTTGGGCACAATGGCAGTGGCTTCAGAACCTGTCTCCTTCCTCAGAGAGGGGAGGTGATAACCTTGGGGAAGTAAAAAATGGTGTTATCATTGTTATATGCTTTTCATTTTCACAGTGAAGTAAGACTTACACTTGCTCATTATGGGCACAAGTTTCTTTCTGATCATTAAGTGGAGAAAAGCATCTGTGAAATAATGTGTTTTGTGTCTAATACATATTAAAAGATAAAAGATTGTTTGTCAAGTGTGTATTTCAGAGCTGTGTAAATCTCTGTAGTCAGTTTAAATTATTCCATGATTGTATTTTGTAATTATGATTAATTTCATCCTAGTATATATACTTTAAAATGTGAATAATGTGAAGTTCTGGTTTAGAAATGGGGCTTTCAAAAGCTTATAGACATGAATGAATGAGTATAATGTTTAATTTTAAATGTGCTTACTCTACAAAATGTTAGTTTTCATTTTCAGTGGTCTCTAAATTGTATGATAAATTACTAGCCTGCTTAAATAGCATACAGGAAGAAAGGGAACTGTTTTTATGGATTGTAATTGACATGTATGTGTGCATATTAATGAGGTTATAGTATGATAATAGATATATGCAATGTCTAGTGATCAGAATAATCACTTTTTAAAAATACACATTAAAAGTTTTATTAAAAGATTTTCAAACATATTAAAATAGGCATTATAATATTAAGAATATTCAGGATCCATCACTTAGCTTCAGCAATTTTCAACTCATACAGCACATTTTAAAAACACTTTATCTGGGGGTCAGAGTCATGATGTAGCTGGTAAAGCTGTCACCTACAGTGCTGGCAATCCCATATGTGCGCCAGTTCTAGTCCCGGCTGCTCCACTTGTGATCCAGCTCCTTGCTAGTAGCCTGGAAAAAGCAGCGGAAGATGGCCCACGTGCTTGGGCCCCTGCTATCCATGTGGGAGACTTGGAAGAATCCTGGCTCCTGGCTTCAGCCTGGTGCAGTCCTGTCTGTTGCAGCCATCTGTTGAGTGAACCAATGGATAGATAATCTCTCTCTCTCTTTCTCTCTCTCTCTTTCCCCCTCCCTGTTTCCCTCTTCCTCTCCCTCTTTCCCCCCTCCCCCCTCCCTCTCTGTAGCTCTTTCAAATAAATAAATAAATCTTTAAAAAAGAAAAAAAAAACTTTCTCTGGGGGTGGGCATTTAACCTAGCAGTTAAGATGCCTACATCCACATCAGAGTTCTAGATTAAATACCTAGCTCTGGCTTCTGACTCTGGCTTGCTGCTAATGTAGTCCCTAGGCTGCGATGACGATGGCTCAGTGACTTAATCTTGGCACCTACATGAGAAACCTGAACTGAGTTCCCAGCTCCCAGCTCCCGGCTTTCAATTCAGCTTGGCCCTGGCCAATGATGGCATTTGGAGAGTAAATCAGCAGTTGAGAGAACTGTTTCTCGCTCATTTGCTCTCTTTCTCTGCCTCTCAAATTAAAAACAAGTTAATTAAAAATTTCTTAATCTGATTTATAAAATATTTTATAGTAGTACCATTGCTGTATGGTTCTATCAACTCTCAAATAGTGTGTTCATTCTTAAAGAAATTTAAATTTTGGGCCGGCGCCGCGGCTCACTAGGCTAATCCTCCGCCTAGCGGCGCCGGCACACCGGGTACTAGTCCCGGTCGGGGCGCCGGATTCTGTCCCGGTTGCCCCTCTTCCAGGCCAGCCCTCTGCTGTGGCCAGGGAGTGCAGTGGAGGATGGCCCAGGTGCTTGGGCCCTGCACCCCATGGGAGACCAGGAAAAGCACCTGGCTCCTGGCTCCTGCCATCGGATCAGCGCGGTGCGCCGGCCGCAGCGCGCCGGCCGCGGCGGCCATTGGAGGGTGAACCAACGGCAAAGGAAGACCTTTCTCTCTGTCTCTCTCTCTCACTGTCCACTCTGCCTGTCAAAAAAAAAAAAAAAAAAGAAATTTAAATTTTGAAATGTAAAGGTCTTGAGAGGGAAAGTCTTAGAAGAAAACATGGATGAAGTCACCTAATTTTGCTGAGGCTGTTAGATGCTTTTTTTCAATCCTTCACCATCCTTTTTCTTCTGTTGCTGTTGTCACTGCACTCCTGTAGGCTCAGGCTCTGTCACAGGAGAGCATTGTGGCAGTTTCTGAACAGTCACAGAAGGGTCCCTCACCTTTCCATTTTCCCCTCACCAGACTTGCCTTCATCCAAAACACAAATGTGAACACCTTTCTGCTCACTTTTCATTGCTAGAGAGTAAATTCGAGTTTTGGTAGATCATTCCAAGTTCCTCATATCTCATGACAGGGTGTGTTTAGTGTCTTATGGTCCTCCTCTCTTGGTGTATGCTGTGATGTGGAAAGTATCCTCTGTGTGTGCTTTGGTCCTGAGATGTGTGCTCTTATTTCTCTCTCAATCAAAAATGCTTTTAAAGCATCATCATCCTTCCTAACTTTCCACTTGTTCCCTTTGTCATGGACATCATTTCCACATTAAATGGGTCTTTGTATCACCATAATAGTTCGCACACACTCCTTGATTAGATTATGTCATATTTATGGTCAGTTGCCTACATGTTTATGCCCTCTGATGTGAGTTACTTTATGCCTGCAACCAGATCTTTATCATCTCTCTCTGCAGCAGTGTCCTGGTGTAGGTGCTTTGTAGAAGGTACTTGGTAAAGGTTTTTAACTTAAATTGAATTTAGCCTTATGAAACATTGTGGTGGCCTGAGCCCTTTGCCTAACAAAACACAATGTCATTCTTCTAGTCTGAGCTTCTAATAGTTCTTTCAGAATAGTCTGATAGTATTTTATTCATTCATTTAACAGGTAATTGCAGAGATATCTCTGGCAATGTAATCTATGATGAGGTTATAAAAATTATGGCCAATCGTGTCAATGATTCCATCAGAATACAGGTGTTTCTACCCTATCCTCACATTGAAAGTGGAGCGGCATCCCTGCCTACTCTTCTTAACACAATAGAAAAACTCCAAGTCCTCATATATTACAGATTTATCCTTTACGTGTCTTTTTACCAGCATAATTTCTGCTGATCTCTATCAGGGGTCTGCCAGCCTTGTTTGTATTTATATCTAGGTTTGAATGAACTGGAAATCCTTAGTGTCAACATAATGAAAATATAATATATTTAACCTAATGCTGCCACAATGTTTATAACACAGCCTCAAATGCTTTTATTGTGATTTCATTTATTTGGAATCTATTCCATACCCCCCCCTTTTTTTTTTAATAAACAGCCATCAAGATATAACTCTCTGGGTCCTTGAATGAAAATCTTGTAGAGTACCTTTAAAGAAATAACACCCAGGGCTTGTCAGATGCAAGGAGGCTGGCTTGGCTGTGGTCAGTCAGACAATAACTCACAGCAGAACTTAGAATGGCTTCTGCTGAATGAATTTAATCCACTATGAAAATGAGTGAATTGGCTTTTTCATTCTCATATTAGAAAATGTAACGCAAGGAGGTGAAAGAGGCCAAAAGATTCGAAGATTAGCTGAGCTTGATTTTTGGCCATAATTTCATTTCTATTTTAGAAGATTCAGGAAGGACAGTCATTGATTGGAATTGCAGCTTGCAAACTATGTAATCCAATACCTTAGCTGGCTTGCTTTCTAAAAGGAGATGGATCAATCCTAGGTAATGACCCAGGCGTATCCAGCTTTATCTATTAATCTTTTAGATTGCCAATGAATAGAAAAGAAGATAGCTCCCCCCTCCTAAAAAAAGGACTTATACTAGTTTTTCAGAATATGAAACAGATATGTATGTTAGTCTCTGTTTCTTTCAAACTGCATTTTGCCGATATTTTTGCCTTCTCTTCACATTTATTTTGACATGTCATATTTAAGCCTGAAGCACTAAACCACTGATTAGGAGCATAGTGTATGTGGAAGCCTTTTTGACTGTGGTCTCCAGTATATAATAATTTGGGTTATCAGTGTAAGATATTTTTCAAGGGATTTGAGTCCCTAGAGGACGTTCCTCAAGTCCCTGAGTGGGATAGTTTAGGCTATGGCTGCTGGCTCTCTAGGGAGCTAGAAACAGAAGATAATGATTTGGTGCTATGGTATAGAAGGCTTAAGCCTCCACCTGCAGTGCCAGCATCCTATATGGACACCAGTTCAAGTCCTGACTGCTCCACTTCCAATTCAGCTCCCTGCTAATATGCCTGGCCCAAGTGTACTTGGGCACCTGCACCCATCTGGGAGACCCAGAAGAAGTTCCTGGATCTTGACTTTGGCCTGGCCCAGCCCCAGTCTTTGCAGTCATTTGGGGAGTGAACCAGCAGATGGAGATATCTGTCTCTCTTACTTTCTCTCTGGATCTCTGCCTTTCAAATTAATTAATTAATTAATTAATTTCTAAGAAACAGAAGATAAGTTGGGTTTTTTTAATATGATATATAGGCCAGCGCCGTGGCTCAATAGGTTAATCCTCCACCTGGCGGTGCCGGCACACCGGGTTCTAGTCCCGGTCGGGGCGCCGGATTCTGTCCTGGTTGCCCCTCTTCCAGGCCAGCTCTCTGCTGTGGCCCGGGAAGGCAGTGGAGGATGGCCCAAGTGCTTGGGCCCTGCACCCCATGGGAGACCAGGAGAAGCACCTGGCTCCTACCTTCAGATCAGCGTGGTGCGCCGGCCGTAGCACGCCAGCCGTGGCGGCCATTGGAGAGTGAACCAACGGCAAAAGGAAGACCTTTCTCTCTGTCTCTCTCTCTCACTATGCACTCTGCCTGTCAAAAAAAAATTTTTTTTTTGATATATAAATTTTTACTAGCTTCCTTGTCTTCATGCCGATAACTTAACTCCTGTATCCCCAGTCCATATCGCTCTCCTTTGCTGTTTCCCAAGATAGACAGTTCCTCTGTGGGTAAGGTAGAGGGAACTGCCCTTGGTGAACTTTTACTGCTCCTCTCCTATTCTCCTGTCCTTTGGTTTTAACCCTATAGAAATTATTTACTACAACTGGTGGAGGTGGTGGTTCAGGAGAGAATGTTGGCTTTGAGTGGGTTCAAGCTGCTGTCTGTAATTGTGAAGATAATGAAAGGGAGGATCTAAATCTTTCTTAAACAATTTTTCATAAGCATTCATTTTTCATAAGCATTTCTTTCATTTTTCATTTCAATTTTTCATAAGCATTTCATTCAGCCCCCTCATTTCTGTCCTCAAGTTTGGCCAATACTCTGTGAGTTCCCATCCTCTCCAATTCCTGAGTCTTTGTGGAGTTTCAAAGCATCAGCTGGCTTGGCTTTCCTGACTGCTGGGCAAGCTTTCCTGTGATTGTGCCACAGTGTTGTCTGCTCTGTGGTCATCTCTGTGATTTTCCAGAATCAGCCCCACTTCCAGCTTGCTGTCCTAGATCTCGTGTAATGTTCTTGTCCTTTGCTCTCTCATTAGACCATCTGCTCCACATGGCAGGGATTGTTTTCCATCTTGTTTGTAGCAGTATCTCAAGGGCTTGCAACAGTGCCTGGTGTTCTGTGTGCCCCAAGCATAATTTAGGTGATTGAGTGAGTGAATGAATGGGCAGACCTCAGACTTTGCCTTGTGCCTACTTAGCAGCCACCGTTGTTTGAGGAGAGGAGTTATGCTCTGCCATCTGCTTTTACTCCTCTTCTCCCATTCTCCTGTGCTTTTGGTTTTAGCCCTTTAGAAGTTATTTACTGTTGTCTTGTGAAGGGAGTAGTATAGAAGAGAATGTTGTCTGTGAGTGCCTTCCACCTGCCAACTTTGTTAATTATTGAAATATTTCAGTATCCTTATAATCTGGCTGTTCCAGAATCTTTTAAATAAATTCTCTTGTTTTCCCTGGAAACTACATGTTGCTGTTAGTATTCCATAAATATGTATATCAGTTATAGACTCAAATAGGAATATAAAAGAATATGAGCCTTAGGGTCAGTATTAACGATCTATACTATTATGAAAATATTATTGTTTTGAAAAATAAAAATAATTCTAGATATTATATAATAAAAACATCTCTCCATTCTTGACCAAAGTGATCGCTGTCAACAATTGTGGTTTTCATATATATTGTTTTTTTTTTTTTTTTTTTGACAGGCAGAGTGGACAGTGAGAGAGAGAGACAGAGAGAAGGTCTTCCTTTGCCGTTGGTTCACTCTCCAATGGCCGCCGTGGTCGGCGCTCTGCAGCCGGCGCACCGCGCTGATCCGATGGCAGGAGCCAGGTACTTATCCTGGTCTCCCATGGGGTACAGGGCCCAAGCACCTGGGCCATCCTCCACTGCACTCCCTGGCCACAGCAGAGAGCTGGCCTGGAAGAGGGGCAACCGGGACAGAATCCGGCACCCCGACCGGGACTAGAACCCGGTGTGCCGGCGCCGCAAGGCGGAGGATTAGCCTAGTGAGCCACGGCGCCGGCCCGTATATATTGTTTATCCATTTCTTCAGCATCTGCTGTCTCCTTTTAAAAGGATTTATTTATTTGTTTATTTGAAAGGCAGAGTGACAGAGGAAGGAACAGAGAGGTCTTCCACCTGCTGCTATACCCCCCCAAATGCCTGCAACAGCTGAGGCTTTGCCAGGCGCAAACCAGGAGCCAGGAAATCTATTGATTCTCTCACATGGGTGACAGAAACCCTACTACTTGAGCCATCACCTGCTGCCTCTCAGATGCATTAGCAGGAAGCTGGATAAGAAGCAGAGGTGGGACTCAATTCCAGGCTCCCATGTGGGACGCAGATGTCCCAAAAAGGGGGTTATCCTGCTGTACCATGACACCCAGCCAGTGCCACCTGTTTTTTTTTTTTTTTTTTAAGATTTATTTATTTATTTATTCGAGAGGCAGAGTTACAGAGAGGGAGAGACAAAGAGAAAGGTCTTCATCCACTGGTTCACTCCCCAAATGGCCACAACAGCTGGAGTTGAGCCAGTCTTGAAGCTAGGAACCAGGAGCTTCTTCCCAGGCTCCCACGTGGGTGCAGGGCCCAAACACATTGGGCCATCTTCCACTGCTTTCCCAGGCCATCAGCAGAGAGCTGGATCGGAAATGGAACAGCTGGGATACAAACCAGCACCCATATGGGATGCTGGCACCACAGGCGACAGCTTAACCCACTGTAGCACAGTGCCGGTCCCTTTACCAGTTTTAAAAAACACAAATGGCGAGGGTTGATGTTTGACTTAGTGGTTAAGAAGCCTGCATGCCATATCTTAGTGCCTGGATTTGAATCCTGCTCCATTCCTGATTTCAGCTTTCTGTTAATTTGCAAATGCAAGCAGGCAGTTGTGATGGCTCAGTATTTGGGTTCCTGCCACCTGTGTGGGAGACGTGGATGGAGTTCCTGGCTCTGAGCTTCAGCCCAGCACAGTCCTGGCTGTTGTAGGCATTTGGGTAATGGGACAGCGGATGGGAGCTCTGTCTGTCTTCTCTCTGTCTCTCCAATAAGAAATAAATCAATAAATAAGAGTTAACATTTGCAAATGGAGAAGATATATATGTTTTGTAGATTTTTTTTATATTATTTGACAGGTAGAGATATAGATAGTGAGAGAGAGAGACAGAGAGAAAGGTCTTCCTTCTGTTGGTTCACCACCAAAATGGCCGCTATGGCCCGCCCTGCGCCGATCCGAAGCCAGGAGCCAAGTGCTTCTTCCTGGTCTCCCATGCCGGTGCAGGAGCCCAAGCACTTAGGCCATCCTCCACTGCCCTCCCGGGCCACATCAGAGAGCTGGACTGGAAGAGGAGCAACTGGGACTAGAACCCAGCGCCCATATGGGATGCTGACACCGCAGGCAGAGGATTAACCAAGTGAGCCATGGCACCAGCCCCTGTAGATATTTTTAACAGTGTAAGTTGGAGATTATTCTGTGTCAACCCATATTAATTTATCTTATCCTAGCAATTGAATGTTATTTCAATAAATGAAAGGGCCAATTTTTTTTTTTTACCAGTTCTTATTGATAATTAGCTTTGGATTTATCCCAGTTTGAGGCTACTTTGAAAAAACTGCTTTAGTAAACATTTTCGTATATAGTCTTTGCATTCATGTATGTGTGATTACAGAGAAAACTTTGTATTCTTTTTAGTTATTGTTTGTGATGATGGGTTGCATAGACTACAAACATTTTTAATGGCTTTTCTTTAAAAATAGTTGCCTGCTTGAGCAATGATTAGGGCTTTTTCAGCCATACTATAATTAAACTGAGAGGTCAATACAAAGTCCTTGATTAGTAATTTATGTTTAATGCAGTAATTTATTTTGTGTCTTTGTATTGATGATAACATGAGCATTCCTTTTGCATTCAAAAATCATTTCCATTCTTACTATGGAAAAAATCGCCCATCCCCCATTTCCTGCTTCAGAAAGCTTTGCGTAGATGTTGGATCTTTAGAAAACTTTGAGGAGGAGTGAATTTGTTGAGAAATAACAAGGGTAAAATACAAGGCGACGGTGTGAGTGTTTCTCAGAAAGTTATCCCTCTCTTTTTATTCTTCTGTTTGGCCATTATTGTGTTACATAAACATAGTACATAAGTAACAAACTGCTTAGATTAGGGGTTCTCAAAAATATTATTAAAGGTCTTTAGACTTAAAATTCACAGCGAATCAGGGGACCCAATAAGCCAAATAGTTGGGGAAGACACTGCTTTCCGTTTCCTTCCCTCAAGGCGCATCTGAGATGCACAGCTCATGTTGGGATAGTAGCTTTCCTCTGCAAGCTCACCGGATTTCAAGCTTAGACACTTTTAGAAACCGTGTTCTCCAGGACACGGTTTACTGTGGGACTTGCTGTTTCACTTAAATTTTAGACCTGGCTAACTGACTGTTTGTAAAGAGTCATCATTATGTTGCATGTGTATAATTTTAGAAACTCAAGGTTTGTCTTCTAAGATAATTATCTGAAGTATGCTTAGGCTGTGAAGGCCCTTGTGTAAGGATATGCCACACACCTACAGGTGAAGAAGTAAAGTGTCATGGATTCAGATATTTTCTTGACCCCAATTAAATAGAAACAAGAGTCTCTGACAGTTAGATTGGGAATTTTTTAATATTTTAGTGGTAATACATTTGTGATCTTATTTTCATAAAGATAGGTCATAAACGAGAGAAGGAAATTAGGACTTTGCTGGGTAGAGACACTTCATGAATATACATACTTCTAAATTTGCTTTATTTCATAGAAGAATGTGTATTTTTCCATCATACGTATTTAATATAAGAATTCAATTAAAAGAACATAATGAAAAAACCAACCATCATATATTTAAACATAATCTAATTCCAGACATTTCTTGTGAATATATACAGGAAGGTAGATAGCTATATGTGGGGTATCCAGCAAGGCAAATAGGTAGCAAAACACAAAAGGGATCATATTACACATGCTATTTTATTCAATTTGTTTGAATTAATAGGACAGAAAGAAACTAAAATGAAAATGAGCTAATTTCAGATAAATATTTCTATTACAAAAAGAGTAGCTTTGCCAGCGCCGTGGCTCACCAGGCTAATCCTCTGCCTTGCGGCGCCGGCACACCGGGTTCTAGTCCTGGTCGGGGCGCCGGATTCTGTCCCGGTTGCCCCTCTTCCAGGCCAGCTCTCTGCTGTGGCCCGGGAGTGCAGTGGAGGATGGCCCAAGTGCTTGGGCCCTGCACCCCATGGGAGACCAGGAGAAGCACCTGGCTCCTGCCTTCGGATCAGCGCGGTGCACTGGCCGCAGCGCACTGGCCACGGCGGCCATTGGAGGGTGACCCAACGGCAAAGGAAGACCTTTCTCTCTGTCTCTCTCTCTCACTGTCCACTCTGCCTGTCAAATAAATAAATAAATAAATAGCTTTTTTTAAAAAAGATTTATTTTTGTTTATTTAAAAGAGTTACAGGGTGAGGTGCAGCCAGAGAGAAAGAGAGGGAGGTCTTCTATCTGCTGGTTCACTCCCCAGATGATTGCAGTGACCAGAGCTGACCTGATCTGAAGCTAGGAGCCAGGAATTTCTTCCAGGTCTCCCACACTGCTTCAGGGGCCCAAGCTCAACCACTTGGGCATCTTCTACTGCTTTCCCAGGCCATAGCAGAGAACTGGGATCGGAAGTGGAGCAGCCAGGACTTGAACTGGTGCTGATATGGGATGGCAATGCTGCAGGCTGGAGCTTTAACCCACTACATCACAGCGCCAGCCCCAAAGAATAGTTTTTAAGATATCTTTCAGGTTAAATATAAACATACATACATCTATATACATACATATATATGTGTATATATAGAGAGAGAAATTTGACAAATTTAAAAATGAGGAAATTAAATCACCTTCTCAATACCTCCTGATTTTTGTCTAAATTGTTATTTTAATGTTTGAAAACATTTTATGTATAGAACTTTTTTTCATTTCTTTAACCATACTTCTTATGGTGTGTTGTGTTAGTTCCATATTAAGTAAATTTGCTGAATCTCATGGAAATCCCAATAATAATCCCAATAATCTGAAATCTAAGTTTGAGAATAAGTAGTCTGCATTCTTTGTAGAAATTTCATAAAGGAATAAGAACTAGGAATCTGTGTTCTTTGTAGAAAACTCAAAGCAAAAAGAAGCTAATGATGGTCCAATCACAAAACAACTTATAATCATATTTCACATTATTAGTATGATATATGTGTGTGTATATATATGCAGAAATGTATTTCTAGAGTTTAAACTTATAAACTACCACAAGTCTGTACTATGTGTTCTCTTATATCTATTATTTTCTAATTAATTAATATATTGAGAAGATTTTCCCAATCTATAATTTAGCTTTACTTTACTGATTATACAATATCTAATATAGATATACTGTTACTTATGACCCAAATTCCACATTGTTATACATGAATGTGCTCCTCATTTTTTTGTTGACAGTGAATGTCCTAGTATATGCCTGTCTGCAAATGCATATGTATTTTTTTTCCTGTAACATATTCTTTACATGATTCAAAAAGAAAATTAAATCTGAAGTGATGTCTGTATATCTGTATGAGGATCCTCTAGGATAACAGAACGTGTGTGTGTGTGTGTGTGTGTGTGTGTGTGTGTATGAGTGCGGAGAGAAAGAGCCTGAGCAAGAACCAGAGAAATGTATTATAGATGATAAGGAATTGGCTAACATGATTGTGGTGACTGAGAAGCCCCACAATAGGCCGTCCGCAAGCTGAAGAATGAGGGAGGCAAGTTGTGTGGCTTAGTCCACATCTGAAAGCTTCAAAACCAAAGAGACCAATGGTATTAACTCTCAGTGCATGGGTGAAGGCCTGAGAACCTAGAGTTCTGATGTCCAAGAGCAGGAGAAAAAAGATGTCCCATCTCCAGGAGAGAAACAATTCACCCTTCTCTATTCCTTTGCATTCTCTCCAGGCCCTTAGCCAGTTAGATGGTGCCCACCCACCTGAGTAAGGGCAGATCCTCCTTCCCCACACACTGAGTCAGCTGCCAGTCACTTCTGGAAACACGCCTGCAGACACACACAGAAATCATGGTCAGCTAGCTGAGGATCCCTTCGTCCAGACAAATTGACACTTAAAGTACCATCACAAGTGGATGAGTTTACACATTGTGTCTCAGAGGATGTGGTATTTCCCTTTACAACACTTTCCAGAGTTTGTGATTATGTTAATATGATTATTTGTTTAATGTCGGTCTGTCTGTCTCTCTCTCTCTCTAAGCTCAATGGAGGCAAGGATTCTATTGCATGGTTCATCATTGTATCTTTTTTTTTTTTTTTTTTTTTGGGGCAGGCAGAGTTAGAGAGAGAGAGAGAGAGAGAGAGAGAGAGAGGCCTTCCCGCTATGGCCAGCACACTGTGCCGATCTGAAGCCAGAAGCCAGGTGCCTCTCCTGGTCTCCCATGCGGGTGCAGGGCCCAAGCACTTGGGCCATCCTCCACTGCATTCCTGGGCCACAGCAGAGAGCTGGACTGGAAGAGGAGAAACCGGGACAGAATCCGGTGCCCCAGCTGGAACTAGAACTTGGGGTGCCGGTGCCACAGGCAGAGGATTAGCCTAGTGAGCTGTGGCACCGGCCCCATCATTGTATCTTTAACACTTACAAGTATCTGGTTCTTAAAAATTTGGGGATAAAATATAACTGTCACACATAGTGGAAATGAAGTGACATGAAATGGAAGAGAAAAACTGTCTTTTTTTTTTTTTTAACGATTTATTTATTTATTTGAAAGGCAGAGGAGGGAGAGAGATTTTCCATCCACTGGTTCACTCGTCAAATGGCTACAACAGCTAGGGCTGGGCCAGACCAAAGCTGGGAGCCAGGAGCTTCTCCTGGGTTTCCCACTTGGGTACAGGGACCAAACACTTGGTCCATTTTCTCCTTCTCCTAGGTGCATTAGCAGGGAACTGGATCAGAAGTGGAACAACTTGAATTGGCACCCGTATGGGATGCTAGCATCATAGGCTGCAGCCTTAACCTCTATGCCTCAACATCAGCCCCGAGAAAAACCATCTTTGTTGTGTGTTGAGGCATGTAACTCACTTTACTGTTACAACTGTCATGGACATTTTTCTCCTAAGGAACAATCACTATAATATTTTTATTAACTACTTAACCTGGCTCTATAAATTTCCCCTTATATTTTAGCTTGTGAACTTTTGAAAAAAGTCTCTCAGTCATCTGACCCTAGGCACAGAGGAGGCTTAACTTGCTTCAAAACCACCTAATTGCAAATGAAAACAAAACCAAAACTAACTCACCAATCCAAGCTGTTGATCGTATAGAAGATTTCTTATATTTCTGCTTATGTTTGTTTTTGCTGTAGGAGAAGCTATTATCCAGGTCTCTTCAGAGGGGTGAAGATCTTCAGTTTGACCAGGTATGTCAGTTGTGTGGGAATAATTTTTCCTGGAAGGAAAATGTTCATTCTAATAGTTTGACCCAAATATATCAATTATTAAGAAATTCCTTCATTTTGTTTAATATCCTGTCTATCCTTCTTCCACACATTCATTGTGGAATTGGTAAAGCTTTTGTTTGTTTAACAAGTAATAGAATGAACTATGAATTTTATTGATTTCAATTCATTTAGCATTTTAAAATGTTATGCTTTTCATTGTTGATGTCTTTAATGTGACTTTTGAAATTTTTCTGCTACCAATAACATTTCCCAGCTTTTTCTTGTATACCAATTCCTACAATTTTATATGATATTTTATTTTATAATATTTATTTTCTTCTGTTGGGGTTCTAAGAACCTATACTTATATGTAGAATACCAATATCTAGAACCTCATATTATATGCCTCTAATGTTAATTCTAACTCTTACTGAGATTAAATGTTAGATCAAGTGATATATTATCATAATTATTATATGTAGATTATTTTAAAAAACTATAACTCAGATTAGATTTCTGTTATTGTGTTAGTCTGTTTTCTGTTGCTGTAATAAAATTCTTGAGGCTGAATAATTTATTTTTTTAAAAAAAGAGGTTTATTTAGTTTCAGAGGTCCAAGAGCATGACTTTGGGTTCTGCTTGGGTTGGGTGAGATCCTCACGGATCATGTCTGTCACACACAGTGGCAAGAGTACATGTGGAAGAAATCTCATGGTGAGAGAGGAAGCCAGACAGAGTGAAGGGTCAGGCTTGCTTTTTAATTAAAAATTGCTTTGGTAAGAACTCACTCATTCTCCAACACTAGGGCAGTGCCCTCTGTGACCTAATCACCTCCCACTAGGTTCTGCTTCTTAAAGGTACCTACTTCTTAAATGTACCTCTTAATACTACCACACTGGGGACTAAGTTTCCAACCTGCAAATCCTAGGGTGACACATTCAGACCATATCCAAACCATAGCAGTTGCCATCTTGTATTCCTGACCCGCTTTATTCAAGATTTTGTGTATAAGAAGTAGAAGCCAAAGCTCATATTAAGGAAATTGGAAGATAAAGAAGTCTGGTTAGAATTATTCAGTGGAAACTTATACAAAATGCTGTGTCCTTGGATCCCACTGCAGACATGCTGAATCAGAATCACCCAGGGTGGAGTTTTGGCATCTATAGTTACAGCATCTGCCTAGGAGATTCTGATGCATATGTTTAGTAAACAGCTACTGGTGCAAGCAACCATACAAAGGAAGCTAAATCCTCTATTACAATAATAAGATTACCTTATGCATTGCTTTTCAAATCTTATGCCACTATGCAGTTAAGATTATTTACATCTTGAGTCTACTCACTTATCAATGTATAATCAGGAAATCTAGTTATACAACATTTTAGGGAAAATTTTCATTTGTCTTCTTAATAAATGATTGACAAAAACATAAATGATCATGCCTCATAGCTTGATTTCCCCCCCGACAATAAAAAGTCATGTGTGATGTAGATTGGTTTAGTGTATATTTACAGTACAGATGGTATTTTATTGTGCCTTTGGATATTAAAAGGGATTTTCTTTGAATGATACTGTTCATTATTAATATAGTTTTTTTTAAAGGAAACATGGCTATATAATATTAGAATCTTGTTTTTATTTTAATTTTCTACATTAGGAACTATTTTCTTGTCAAACTATGGCAATTTTTAATAGAATGATGATTAAGACAGGGCAAAAGTAATGAAAAAGAGAGTAGCCCATAGAATCAAATAAACTGTATCATTATTATCTATTTTCCTGAATGAAAAACAGTCTGAAGTTACATGTAGTATATTAACTATCAAGAAAATTAAATGTTTGATTTCCAGAAATACCAGTTTAATCTTCATTAACTGACTCTTTCTTCCTATAGTTAACTGAATGAGACCATGGGCATTCATGTAACCCATTGCTATACTTTTTTTTTCTTAAAGATTTATTTTATTTAATTGAAAGAGTTACAGAGGCCGGCGCTGCAGCTCAATGGGCTAATCCTCCACCTTGCAGCGCCGGCACACTGGGTTCTAGTCCTGGTCGGGGCGCCAGATTCTGTCCCGGTTGCCCCAGGCCAGCTCTCTGCTGTGGCCTGGGAGTGCAGTGGAGGATGGTCCAGGTCCTTGGGCCCTGCATCCCATGGGAGACCAGGATAAGCACCTGGCTTCTGCCTTTGGATCAGCACGGTGCGCCGGCCACGGCGGCCATTGTGGGGTGAGCCAATGGCAAAGGAAGACCTTTCTCTCTGTCTCTCTCTCTCACTGTCCACTCTGCCTGTCAAAAAAAAAAAAAAAAAAAAAAAAGTTACAGAGAGGCAGACAGAGAGTGAGAGAGGTCTTCCATCCACTGGTTCATTCCCCAGATGGCCGCAACAGCCAGAGCTGCGCCAATCCAAAGGCAGAAGCCAGGAACTTCCTCCAGGTCTCCCACCTGGGTGCAGGGGCCCAAGCACTTGGGTCATCTTCTACTGCTTTTCCAGGCCATAGCAGAGAGCTGGATAGGAAGAGAAGCGGCCGGGACTAGAATCAGCGCTCATGTGGGATGCTGGCGCTTCAGGCCAGGGTTTTAACCTACTGTGCCACAGCACCGGCCCCCATAGCTTTACTTTTGTTGTTAAAAGATTTATTTATTTATTTGAAAAGTAGAGTTACAGACAGAGGTGGGAGACAGAGAGAAAGATCTTCCATCTGCTGATTCACTCCCCAAATGGTTGCAATAGCTAGAGCTGTACCGATCCAAAGCCAGGAGCCAGGAGCTTCTTCCAGGTCTCCCATGTACTTGGGCTATCTTCCACTGCTTTTCCCAGGCCATTAACAGAGAACTGGATCAGAAGAGGAGCAGCTGGGACTCGAACTAATACCCATATGGGATGCTAGTATGGTGGACGGAGGCTTAGCTTACTATGCCGGCCCCAACAGCACCAGCTCCAACCCATAGCTTTTCAAAGGAATTAACAAATTGAGGCATGTTTGATTTTATGATGGTTTTAAAATATTAATTTTATGAGCAATGTGTTGAATGAGATACAGAAATTCTTGCAAAGAGAGGAAGTCTTTCTTAGGTTACTCAAGATGAAGAGTGATGATAGGGACTGCTAACCTAAGTCTTGCCAAGTTGGGTTCATTCATGAAGCAATCTGCGATATTGACCTAGAATTCAGAGTTTGAAAGATGCCTCAATTTCAGTAATGGTTGTTTATGACACTATACTTATCTTCATGCCGTCCATTCTAAAGCTTTAAAAGCTTATTTGTAACATGTTTGTAACATGTAGATATCAGAATAATTGATCTTTTCTGTCATAGCAATGTGTCGTAGATCAGGACTTTTTCACTAACTCAGTGTACTTATTAAAGTAGGTGTAGCCAAGCAGTACCCATCACTGGGACGAGTTATGCACAAGCTAATTCCAAGAGTATTTCAGTAGTTCAGTTTGGAGCTCTAAAACACAGAGAAGTCAATAGAGTGTCAAAGAAGACCGGGTTCTCTTGATCTATAAAGGGAAGCAATTCTTGGGATGCAGGCAGTCTTTCTCTGTGTCTTTTCATCTTATGCGATGGGACATTGTAGAGTCTTTTGTTCACCTGTGCACAGAGGAGCATGCTAGGGCAGGAAGCAGGCTAGTTTTCTCATGTTACCCCTGACAGTTCTCCCAGAGGTCTCTGTTTATAATCAGGGATGTTACAGAGGTCGTTTTTATACATGTGAGTGCATGTGGAGACAGGAGAAAGGTCAAGCCAAATTGGATGGGTTTGGATAAAGTTTTGATAGTGGGTGAAACTTAGCCAGCTTAACTTTATGACTTGGCTAACCCCCTGGCCCTCATTTTAATTTTAAAGCAACTCATTGCATTTGAGGTACTGTGTTTCTTCATTTCTCAGCGGTTGCTGATGGAGGTGGGAGCGTGGTGGTTGAGGTATTTGATTTTCTCGTTGTGTCTTGTGTTTGCAGTTGATAAGCTCTATGAGCTCAGTAGCAGAGCACTGTCTCCCTTCCTTACTCCGCACCTTGTTCGACTGGTACAGACGCCAAAATGGAACTGAGGATGAATCTTACGAGTATAGGCCTCGATCGAGCACAAAGTCTAAGGGGTAAGCAGTTTATTTTCCATTGTTCTCCCTGGAATTTAAACACTTCCAACACAGGGTATACTGTTATTGGCTGAAGATTGTTACTATTTGGTTTCTAAGAGAAAAAAAAAAGATTACTTTTATTATTAAGGTGGTACTGAGAGGGAGAGAGAGTTCCTCCTGAAAGTGTAAATCACAAGACTATACCTATTAAAGCAGGGGTAGTCCTAAAGTACCCACCATAGGCACTAGTTATACAAAAATGAATTCCAGCAGTGTGTTTCAGTGGTCTAGTTTGGAGCTCTAATGGCCGAAGGAATCAGCAAATGTTTAGGGAAGGTCCTATTCACCTGTTTTTGGAAAGGAAGCAATTCTTTTTTTTTATTTAATTTATTTTTTAAAAATTTTTTAACAGGCAAAGTGGACAGTGAGAGAGAGAGAGAGAGAGAAAAAAAGGTCTTCCTTTTGCCGTTGGTTCACCCTCCAATGGCTGGCGCGGCCGGCGCACCACGCTGATCCGAAGGCAGGAGCCAGGTACTTATCCTGGTCTCCCACGGGGTGCAGGGCCCAAGGACTTGGGCCATCCTCCACTGCACTCCCTGGCCACAGCAGAGAGCTGGCCTGGAAGAGGGGCAACCGGGACAGAATCCGGTGCCCTGACCGGGACTAGAACCCGGTGTGCCGGTGCTGCAAGGCGGAGGATTAGCCTAGTGAGCCACGGCGCCGGCCAGGAAGCAATTCTTGTGATACAGGAAGACTGCCAAAGCCCTGCACTAGTGTGGTAACATTGTGATGCTCTTTTTGGTCATCAAATCCTGAAACTTGAATTCTCTTCCATTTCCCAGGGAGGTCTTCTTTGTTTTTAAAAGATTTTATTTATCTGAAAGTCAGAGTTACAGAAAGAGATGGGGAGAGAGAGACAGAGAGATCTAGGGGGCCAGCGCCATGGCTCACTTGGTTAATCCTCCACCTGTGGTGCCGGCATCTCATATGGGAGCCGGGTTCTTGTCCTGGTTGCTCCTCTTCCAGTCCAGCTCTCTGCTGTGGCCCAGCTCTCTGCTGTGGCCCGGGAGGGCAGTGGAGGATGGCCCAAGTGCTTGGGCTCCTGCACCCACATGGGAGACCAGGAGGAAGGGCCTGGCTCCTGGCTTCAGATTGGCACAGCGCCAGCCATAGTGGCCATTTGGGGAGTGAACCAACGGAATGAAGACCTTACTAAAAAAAAAAATAAATAAATAAAAAAAAGAGAGAGACAGAGAGATCTTCCATCCACAGATTCACTCCCTAAGTGGCCGCAGCAGCTAGGTCTGAGCTAGGACAAAGCCAGGAGTCAGGAGCTTTATCCGGGTCTCCCACATGGGTAGCAGGGGCCTAAGTACTTGTGCCATCTTCCGCTACTTTTCTTAGGCCATTCGCAGGGAGCTGGATCAGCCCCACAATGCTGGAGACTCCCAAGGAGGTCTTGGTATTCTATAGAGCATCCATGGTATTCATGCAGATGATTGCCTGTGGTTTACTATGGGACTTTAGTAGATGCCACTACTGCATTGATTTTTCAACTTTTGATAAAGCTTCCTCATGCTGTATTTTCACCTATAAAAGTTATTACTTTTGTTATAGTTCTTTTTAAAAGTGTTCAGATACTCATTTTTATTTATTTGAACGGTAGAGAGCTTTCATCTATGGGTGTACTCTTCAAAAGCCTGCAACAGCCAGGGCTGAGCAGGGTTGATGCCTGGAATGCAGAGCTCCGTCCTAGTTTCCCCCATGGGTGGCAGACACTCAACTACTTGAGCTGTCTTCTGCTACCTTCCAGGCTGTGCATTAGCTGGAAGCTAGATCAAAAGCAGAGGAGGATGGGGCCAATGTTGTGGTGTAGCAGGTAAAGCTGCTGCCTGCAATGCCAGCGTTGTCTCTGTCTCTGTCTTTCCCCTCCCTCTGTAACTCTGATTTTCTTCTTTCCTTTTTTAAAAGATTTATTTATTTATTTGAAAGACAGAGTTGTGTTGAGAAAGAGAGAGATCGATCTTTCATCTGCTGGTTCACTCCCCAAATGGCCATAATGACCTGGGGTGGGCCAGGCTGAAGCCATGAGCTTCTTCTGGATCTCCCACGTGGGTGTAGAGGCCCAAGCACCTGGACCGTCTTCCACTGCCTTCCCAGTCAGATTAGCAGGGAGCTGGATCAGAAGTGGAGCAAAGCAATTTAAACCAGCACCCATATGGGATGCCAGCACCACAGGTGATGGCTTTACCAGCTATGCCACAGCACCGGCCTTTATAACTTTGACATTCAAATAAATAATAAATAAATCTTTTAAAAAATAAAAGGAGTAGGGACTAGATCCCAGACACTCTAATATGGGCTGCAGATGTCCCAACTGGAAACTTAACCCACTGTGCTGCAATGCCTACCCCTTGTTTCAATTCTTAATAAAAACAATTAATGATCACTGTGCAACAATGCTAGGTTTTTAAAATGTATAATACTCTTTTTCCTTCTTACTAATTAGTTTAGCTTAGCTTTAATTGCTGACAGATAAAATAGTGAAGCGTGTTTGAAAAAAAAAACAGTTGCTATAGCACACCATACATAGTAGGAACACAGTAGGCAACATGAACTACTAACCTATAGGTATTTCAAAACTTGTAGTCGTAATAGTAATTTTGGGTTCTTGTTTCAGGGATGAACAGCAACGTGAAAGAGATTATCTTCTTGAAAGGCGGGACTTAGCAGTAGATTTCATTTTCTGTTTAGTTTTAGTCGAAGTTCTAAAGCAGGTAAGCTCTGTTATTTCTGCCACGTCTGTATTTCTAACATTTTGCTTGCTGTATCGTCACATTTCAGTTCTCTCTTTTAGGTGTTATGTCTAAAGTTGTGACCCACATTAACCAAATCCCTATCATTTAAATATAGGTCTTCCATTTGCCTTGGGCTTTCCTGCCCTGTTCCTATCACTCCCTATTCTTTTTACCTTCAGATACCATCTTGTTAGCAAATTATAGGTGAATGGGAATTGTGTTCAATATAGACTTTTTGTTATAATTTGATCTGCTCATCATTCAACTATTTTGGTCTCTTTTTGCTTCCACTTAATCGCTCTTCCTCAAATCTGCATTCTAACATGTAGTAATTGTGCAGTTATACATAAGTAATGGTGATTTGATGAGGGTAAGACTACACTGTCAAGTTCAAATGATTTCTGACAAGTGAGATAATGAATATTTTATAAATATTTATTTATTTATTTGAAAGGTGGAGTTATAGAGGCAGAGAGAGAGAGAGAGAGAGAGAGAGGTCTTCTATTCACTAGTTCATTCTCCAAATGGCTGTAGTGACCAGAGCTGGGCTGATCTGAAGCCAGGAGCCAGGAGCTTCTTCCAGGTCTTCCAGATCTCTCATGTAGGTGCAGGGGCCCAAGGACTTGAGCCATCTTCTACTGCTTTCTCAGGCCATAGCAGAGAGCTGGATCGGAAGTGGAGCAGCCAGGACTGGAACTGATGCCCATATGGGATGCCAGCACTATGGGTGGAAGCTTTACCTGCTACGTCATGGTGCTGGCCCCAGTGAAATTATTTTTGGTTATTCATCCAATGAGTACTAGAATGCTTACTGTCACTGCTTGTTGTGTCACAGACTACTCATATGAATGGATAGAGAGTAAAGGTATATTAAATATCTAACATTAGGTTTATCATGTATTTTTACTGTTCAAAATCAATACAAGTTTTCATATAAATGCCAGTTTTGACTTTTAAATTTAAGTTTCCAGTCTTTAAAAAATTAGATATAATTTGAGGATAATACATGTAGTTTCAGTGATGGACATTGTGTCATTTTGTAGGAAACCTTAAGAAAAATCATATTTCGCATATGACATGTTTGGATAGTGTTGTTTTTGTTACATATAATGGAATATATGATAATAAACACCAATGAAAGATATACTAGTTAATTGATAGTTTGTTTTTTGGCTATAATCAGCATAACAATAATTGTATTATATAATCATTTATATCTCACTTTTGTTTTTGCAGTATATGTGAAAAGAGTTATTTTGTACTCTGAAATCTGCAAATAATTCAGTATTTAAAATATATAAATAAGTTAGTCAAAGATAAAATAACTGTAATTTGTACCTTTCACAAAGATTTTAACAGGTGAAGCAAAGGCATTTCCTTTGGGAGTATGCTAATAAGCCATATTGATTTCTGTAATCTCTCAGTTTAGCTGGAATGCTAAGAGCTAGAGGTCAAACTAACTAGGGTGGGAGGAGCTGATGACCAGAAATGGCCATAAATCATGAATGGACTTTGACTTGGTCACCAGTATTTATGTGTCTTTGCCTCTCTGGAGACATTTGCAAACTCTCTAACTTACATCCAGAGCTCTCTGATCACTGCTTGTCTCTCTCCTAGCAACCCCATTCTCTTCTCATCTAAAAGATACCGCTAATTATAATGGCTTCAAAGCCATCCTGAAGGGCCTTCCACTGATAAACTCCCCAAATGGCTTCACTTCTTACTCCTTAGGCTCCATGTTCTCTCCGTTACTTTTATAGTCGTCCTCCTCTTCTTCTTTTTAAATAATCCATATCCTTCTTCTGGTTTTTTTAAATCTACAAATTTAAGAATTTTGTTTTCCAATGGGCTCATTTTTCAAGTTCACTGCACAAAATCATTTCTGACTTATGGTTCACGTGGTCTAAAAGTGTGAAGAAGAGGAATATGGCGACTCCGATGGCTAATCTTGGTCTTTGATTCTTTCACTATTTTGTCCCAACCTATAGTGCCCTTGGCATATACCCTTCCCTTTTTAGTGTCAGCCTCGTAACTTGATTCAAATGCACTTGTCAGACACCAAAAAAGTATCTCTCACCAAAAACATAGATACACTTTATCTGTCTAAAACCCTATATAGGAACTTCACCACTAGTAAAAGGCAAGTCTTTTCACATCTCCAAAACTAATAAAACTACAGAAAATGAAGTAAAAATCAATAAAAATAGTATGATACACTATGCCAATTTTCTTTTGTCAGAATGACATAGCATTTAATAGATCCAGAGGATAATCAATGTAATTTATGTCTTTAATAGGACTTTTAACTTTTGTTCAAAGGATATACCTATATTAAAATGTGATTCAGTTGTATTTTGGTGAGTTAGACAGATTCAAGAGTATTGACATGTTGATACATAGTGCTTCAGTTTTCAGGAGCAGTACATTTTCTTTGTAGGTTAGTCCTTGGACTCATGTATTATAGATCATTTATTCCTTGGATAATTTGTGAAGTACTCAGTAATGATCATACATGCTTAGAATGCTAATGCATGAAGGACTCTGTATCCATTGTGCCAACTGATTATTAGAGTAAATCCAGCAAGTGTTACTGTCCCAAGCAGTCTTGCTTGCCTTGTAACTTTGGGGAACTTATTACCCACTCTTTCTTCCTCTATAAAAAGAATGATTATTTTTGTAAAATCATGAGCATTAAATACAATAATATATGGTGAATGCAAAGTGCACAGTCAAGGCTATCTATTTCTTTGATTTTACAGATGTTGAAGGTTATTAGGCTAGATCATATTTTTCTTACTCTAGATTTGCTCTTTTTAATGCTAAAAATAAAATTATTCTTATTGTTGAAATCATTGGTATGAAGCTAGGTAAAATGGTCAGTATCTTACAGAATTAAAGCTTGAATCATAACAAAGTTAAAGATAAAAAAATTTAGTTAATATAAATAAAATGAAACTAAGTAAAGTAGGTCACTATGGGAACAAAGTTAACTCAAGGTGATAGAAGAATAATTTTGTTTTCTCAGGAAAGTAAGATTGGGGTAATGGCCAACTACAGATTATAGTGTGTTAGTACCAAGGACTTTTTTATTTATTTATTTATTTGACAGGCAGAGTTAGACAGTGAGAGAGAGACAGAGAGAAAGGTCTTCCTTCTGTTGGTTCACCCCCCAAATGGCTGCCACAGCTGGAGCTATGCCGATCCAAAGCCAGGAGCCAGGTGTTTCTCCTGGTTTCCCATGCGGGCGCAGGGCCCAAGCATTTGGGTCATCCCCCACTGCCCTCCCGGGCCACAGCAGAGAGCTGGACTAGAAGAGGAGCAACCGGGACAGAATCCGGCGCTGCAACTGGGATTAGAACCTGGGGTGCCAGCGCCACAGGCGGAGGATTAGCCAAGTGAGCCACGGCACTGGCCAGTACCAAGGACTTTATAATCCATGATTAAGGCATGTTCAGACATCAGGTAGAACATTTGGAAAACTCTAAGTAATTTTCTTACCTTTTTCTTTTAAAGATATTTATTTATTAATTTATTTATTTACTTACTTACTTATTTGAAAGGCAGAGTTACAGAGAGGCAGAGGCAAAGCTTTTCCATGCACTGATAAACTCCCCAAATGGCCACAACAGCTGGAGCTGGGCCAATCCAAAGCCAGGAGCCAGGAGCTTCTTCCAGGTCTCCCATGTAGGTGCAGGACTTGGGCCATTTTCTACTGCTTACCCATGCCATAGCAGAGAGCTGGGTCAAAAGTAGAGCAGCCAGGACTGATGTCCATATGGGATGCTGGCACTGCAGACCGGGGCTTTAACCTGCTGCACCACATTGCTGGCCCCAGTAAATTTATTTTTATATTGAATTTTATTTGTTTATTTATTCTTTGAAACAAACAAGAAAGTTGGGAAATCTAGCTATGAGCCATTTCAAGCTCTCTGCTTAGCTTTATTTATTTTTTTTTTTTAAAAAGATTTTATTTATGTATTTGAGAGGTAGAGTTACAGAGAGTGAGAGGGAGAGACAGAGAGAAACGCCTTCCTTCCGTTGGTTCACTCCCCAAATGGCCGCAACAGCTGGAGCTGCCCAGGAGCCAGGAACTTCTTCCGGATCTCCCATGTGGGTGCACAGACCCAAGCTTTTAGGCCATCTTCTACTGCTTTCCCAGAGAGCTGGATTGGAAGAGGAGCAGCTGGGACTAGAACCGGCGCCCATATGAGATGCCGGCACCACAGGTGGAAGATTAACCTACTGTGCCACAGCGCTGGCCCCATCTGCTTAGCTGTAGTGGTGGAATCTTGTTTGTGTGTAGAATAGATCCTTGGCATTTTCGGTTTTTACATTGGCCTTTCTGATGTTGAAGGTTCACATTTTTGGGTGATTCTTCTTTTTGCTTATGTGTGAATCTGTTCTCTCTTGTGTCAAGACTTGGTCATTTAGCTAATGAGTGAATCTTGCTGCCTCCCCAATATCCCTATTTTGTTATTCTTTACTTTTTGTTTTGTTTTGAAAAATATTTATTGACTTGAGGAAAATAGTTCTCATATGCATTGAATTAAATGTTGTGAGATATCAAATAGCATATACTGTATTACCTCCATTTTGTAACATCCATATGTAAGTATGGATATGATAGGAAAAATATGATTATACCCTCCACATCCCTGAAGGACTGGCCCTGAGTTAGAGTGTTTGGCTGAACCTGATGAAAGTGAAGAGGAGGAACTGTGAGAAGGATTTTGTCTCTTTTCTGGCTCTGTGAGCTCTGAAAGCAAAGAACATAGCAATCAGAAAGACTGTGTATTTCTAATATTTATCAAATGAATACACCAGTAAATGTGGTCTTTTAGCTTCCAGAGTAAATAGACAAATTAAAGTTCATAAAATATTTTCAAAAAATAAAGCATAAAATAATAATATACTGGATCATAAGAACTGTATTAACTTTTTATATTTATATAAAGTGAACAGGTTTAATGTATTTCATACATACAGGGTTTTTTTTAATCCTTTTCTCCTTGCCAGTTAGCAAAAGCATTTTTTTTAAAGATTTATTTATTTATATGACAGGCAGAGTTACAGAGAGGCAGAGGCAGAGGCAGAGAGAGAGAGGTTTTCCATCCACTGGTTCATTCCCCAAGTGGCTGCCGTGGCCAGAGCTGGGTTGATCTGAAGCCAGGAGCTTCTTCCAGTTCTCCCATGTAGATGTAGCCCAAGCACTTGAACCATATGACACTGTTTATAGGCAGTGACTGTATCTGCTACGCCACAATGCCAACGCCTTTATGTAAGAGTTTTAGAACATAATGATACTTCACATCCTTCCTCCTCCTCCTTTTTTTTTTTTTTTAATAGTTTTTGCTATAACATGGTTTCGGTTTACTTTATAATCACAAGCTGAATCTTCCACTAAATAAAGAATTCAACATGTAGTAAATAGAAAGACCACTGATCCTCAGGAGTACAGATAAGGGCTATAAACAATAATTGTTGTTTTTGCTTTTCTAATGTGATAAAAGCATTGCATTTTGGAAGAAGGTGTTAAGAGTAATCTTGGAGTTACCCTGGGTATTTTTCTGTAAAGCTTTATGTATTTATTTCAAAGACACAGTGATAGAGAGTGAGAGACAGAATGAGAGAGAACGAGAGCAAGAGTGAAAGAGATCTGCCATCTGCTGCTGCACTCTCCAAATGGCTAAAACAGCCAGGGCTGGGCCAGATCAAAGCCAAGAGCCAGTAACTCCATCCTGGTCTACCACATGTGTGGTAGAAACCCAAGTACATTAGCAGGAATCTCGATTGAAAGCAGAGTAGCAAGGACTAAAGTTGGTACTCTAATATGGGGTGCTAGTGGCGACCTACTCAGTGTCATTAATCTGATGTGCTAATATGCTAGCCCTAGGCTTGGGTACTCTTTAGTAAAAGGATATAGTTTTCTTGAATCTTGAAGAAAAATTAGAGCTGCTTCTAAAATCACACCAAATTGCAAGATCTAAACAATCTTTGATGCTAAGAATGAAACCATTACTTCATGAAAGTACAACTCTTTTCCTCTGAACCGAAATTAAATTTTCTCCTCCCCTCTTTTTTTTGGAATTGAGTTTGAGAAGATACATTTTCTTTTTTTTTATACTGAAAATATAAGGAAAGATAGGGACTTCTAGAACATCTGCGCATTCTTGTAATGTTTATTCTTTAACAGTTTTAGAAGTTGTTCATTTTCTTCCTAAATATTAAAGGTATGCCAATTTCACTTTATATTTATCTTTCTTTTCTAGGTATAACATCAAAAGTTTTCGTAGATCTCACTTGTTTCATTTATTAAATGCCCTTTCATTGAGAAGCTGGGGGACAGGTTTTCCACAAGCAGTATTTACCAACCTCTGAACTTCAGTGTCTTCCTCTATAGAGAACAAATTACTCACCTTTTGAGTTGGTTATAAATAATGCATATAGAAATGTGTACCTAGCACCTGGCACGTAGACATGTAGAAAGTACTGTTGGTGGTAGGAGAGGGCAGGCAGAAGGAGCAGGCAGCACAACCGTGTGTTTCCCTCGTTTTCTGGCTTAGACTTCAGATGGAGCTAGAATGAATTAGGACCTTCTGGGAGAAATCAAAAGTTTCAGTTGCCTCTTGTTTCCTATCTCTGTCCTAGAACACACAAAACCTCCCTGTGCAGAGGGTATTGCGGTAAGCCACAGGACAGCACAGTATGTGAGGTATAGAAGTGAAATCACCTAAAACACTGTTTTATATTATTTTAAGGCTAGCCTGCATGTTAGTGACCTGAGTTGGGAAGTCAGTTCTGGGAGTGAGGCTGTGCTTGATCCAGATCTCTCTGTGCTGTTCATGGCTAACGTTTGGCATCACCAAGTGACAGATGTCTGCCCTGCCCTAAGGTTATCATTGAAATAAACACATACTAACTGGGACTTACCAGGTGACTCACTTTCAGTCATTTTCTTGTTGTCTTGGGGTCCAGTTTATTTGGCTCAATCCAGGCAAATCAGGCAAGGCAAAATCAAGGGTTACCGCACCTGCCTTCCTGCTTCCCTGGGGTTTGATTTCCTACCATTTTCTCACTTGCCTTTGCCTTCAGTTTCTCTGTTCTATATCCTAACCACTTCATCTGCTCTGCATTTCCAGGAGGTAAAAATTTTGGCTGAGCCCTTTTTAGAGAAAGGTACAACGGGAAGAAGATAAGAAACAAGTTTCAATTACAGTATGCTGGGGCTTGCCTTCTCTCAAGGATAATAATTATGGGTCCTTAATCTATGATCTACATTTTAGAGAAACCAGAGCCGTAGAAGTTGACACAGCTAGTAAAAAGAGAAGCTTTGGTTCTGAAAAGTCCCTGTTGTTTCTATGCATTTATCATGAAAAAAAAGTTTTTATTTATTGTGTAAAGGTTTGATTTAGTTTGTTTCTAAGAAATTGAACAAGTTGGTATGGTTATAAAGGAATTTTCTGGATATACTATTATTCATTGTTCTCTTGATATGCAATGAATGGCATGGTCCTACAGAGAGATTTCTCAAGGTAGTAAGGAAAGGGTTGCCACATGTCTACATAAGTGACCAGCCAGTATTCTGAGATTGTTATATCAATAATATGTGATTGTTACACTATTATAATGAGGAGGTGTGTATGCCTATAAGAGTTTTTTTAATGTGGCGGTTTATTTTATTTCTTAGAAAGCTTTTATTTAATAAATATAAATTTCGTAGGTACAGCTTTCGGATTATAGCGGTTCTTTCCCCCATACCGCACCCCCACCCCGACTGTCGTCCCACCTCCTGCTCCCTTTCTCATCCCATTCTTCGTTAAGTTTCACTTTTTTTTTTTTAAAGATTTATTTATTTATGTGAAAGTCAGAGTTACACAGAGAAAGGAGAGGCAGAGAGAGAGAGAGAGACACAGAGGTCTTCCATCCACTGGTTCACTCCCCAGTTGGCCACAACGGCTGGAGCTGCACTGATCTGAAGCCAGGAGCCAGGAGCTTCTTCCGGGTCTCCCATGCGGGTGCAGGGGCCCAAGGGCTTGGGTCATTTTCTGCTGCTTTCCCAGGCCAAGCAGAGAGCTGGATTGGTAGTGGAGTAGCTGGGACTCAAATCGGTGCCCATATGAGATGCCGGCACTTCAGGCCAGGGTGTTAACCTGCTGCGCCACAGTGCCAGCCCCAAGATTCTTTTTTTTTTTTTTGACAGGGAGAGTTAGTGAGAGAGAGAGACAGAGAGAAAGGTCTTCCATCCGTTGGTTCACCCCCCAAATGGCCACTACGGCTGGCACGCTGTGATGATCTGAAGCCAGGAGCCAGGTGCTTCCTCCTGGTCTCCTATGTGGGTGCAGGGCCCTAGCACTTGGGCCATCCATCCTCCACTGCCTTCACAGGCCACAGCAGAGAGCTGGACTGGAAGAGAAGCAACTGGGACAGAATCCAGTGCCCCAACTGGTTCTAGAATCCAGGGTACCGGTGCCGCAGTAAGCCTAGTGAGCCGTGGTGTCGGCCCCAAGATTCATTTTTAATTATCTTTATGTACAGTAGATCACTTCTATACTAAGTGAGGATTTCAACAGTTTGCACCCACCCAGACACATGAAAGTATAAAGTACTGTTTGAAGACTAGTTTTACCATTAATTCTCATAGTACAACACATTAAGGACAGAGATCCTACATGGGGAGCAAGTGCACAGTGACTCCTGTTGTTGATTTAACAATTGACACTCTTACTTTATTTCTGATGACAGTGATCACCTGAGGCTCTTGTCATGAGCTGCTAAGGCTATGGAAGCCTCTTGAGTCCACAAACTCTGACATTATTTAGACGAGGCCATAATCAAAGTGGAAGCTCTTTCCTCCTTTGATGGCCCTTCTTTCCATTGGGATCTCACCCACAGAGCTCTCTTTTAGGTCATTTTTTGCCACAGAGTCTTAGTCTTATTTATGTGATCTCTTTGACACTTATTCCTATCTTTATGATCAGTTATGCACTTAAAATGATCACTTTAAGTAGTAAGATGGCATTGGTACCTGCCAACTTAATGGGATTTGGAGTCCCATGGCAAGTTTTTAGCTTTACTCTTATGGGTAAGTCCAAAGGAATGTGTACCGAACTGTACATCTCCTCCCTCTCTTATTCCCACTCTTATTTTTAACAGGGATCACTTTTCAATTGGATTTAAACACCTAAGAATAATTCTGAGTTAAGTAAAGAGTTTAACCAATTGTATTAAGTAGAAAAAAAAAGTAGTAAAAAGAATAAAATAGTAAGCTGTTCCTCGACAGCCAGGACAAGGGCTGATCAAGTCATTGCTTCTCTTGGTGCCAATTTCACTACTAGAGGTTCCATAAGAGATTTGAATATTCTTATAATTATATAAACCAATCATAAAATTCTTAGTTAAGTATCTCTAATTGCTAGAGAAATTCTGGGCTAAATTCTCAGGTAATCAGTGTGGGACAAAGGGTAAGCTATTTGTCTAGTGTCTGAATTTCTGAAATTTACTATGTAAAAAAAATCGGATTTTACCTGTTATTGACATAGGATTTAAAAGCCTCAGCTTCTACAAAGAACAAACTTCAATTCTTTCTGGTATCATCAAAGTACTTTTAATTGAAAGAGTCTCTAAGACCTGCAAACATAAGTGTTTGCATTTTGGCTTCTTCATCAAATAATGCTTATTTTATCTTGTGATAGGGAAGAATAGAAATGTCCCCCATGGTACATTTTCTTCAAATTGAATTCCAGGTTCAGGTAGTAAGGCTGTGTCAGTTTCTAGGAAATGTGAAATGAATGGTCTTTCTGATCCTTCTGGGGTCAACACTAAATCCTAAGTCATTTTTCCAGGCTCTTAAGCCAGTGTCACAGCCATATCCTTTGACCGTGACTGAAAGTTCACCAAAGCCCTTTATGAAATGATGTCACATGCCTTCCCTGTGCTTGAGACAGTGTTTTAAAAGTGGTGCCAGGGGGCCGGCGCTGTGGCACAGTGAGTTAAAGCCCCAGTCTTCAGTACTTGCATCCTATATGGGCACAGGTTCGTGTCCCGGCTGCTCTACTTCCCATCCAGCTCTCTGCTATGGCCTGGGAAAGCAGTAGAAGATGGCCTAAGTCCTTGGGTCCCTGCACCCATGTGGGAGGCCCGGAGGAAGCTCCTGGCTCCTGCCTTCAGATCGGCACCACTTCAGCCATTGTGGCTAACTGGGGAGTGAACAGTGGATGGAAGATCTGTCTCTATCTCTCTCTGCCTCTTTTTCTCTCATTTTGTAACTCTTACTTTAAAGTAAATAAATAAATCTTAAAAAAAAAAAAGGTGGTGCCAGAGGCTGGCACCATGGCATAGTGGGTAAAGCCGCCTCCTGCATCACTGGCATCCAATATAGGTGTCGGTTCAAGTCCCAGCTGCTACATTTCTGATCCAGCTCTCTGCTATAGCCGTCGAAAGTAGTAGCAGATGGGCCAAGTGCTTGGCCAAGCTGCCCCATGCAGGAGACCTGAAGAAGCTCCTGGCTTTGGATCAGTCCAGCTCCAGGCATTGCGGCCATCTGGGGAGTGAACCAGGGGATTGAATACTTCTCTCTCTCTCTCTGCCTCTCCATAATTCTGCCTTTCAAATAAGTAAATAAACAAATCTTTATTTTTCAAATAAAGAAATAAATAAATCTTTAAAACAAAAAAAGTGATGCCAGTGTTATGTGATTTTAGTTACCTTCTCATTTTGATGGATAAATGTAAATGAATAATTACTGAGTTTCTTGGATTTATTACCCTCGTTATTTTTTTAAAATATTTATTTATTTATTGATGTATTGATTTATTTTGAAAAGAATTACAGAGAGAAATAGAGAGGGATCCTCCATCTGCTGATCCACTCCCCAGATGGCCACAATGGCCAGGGCTGGGCCAGACTGAAGCCAGGATCCCAGAGCCTCTTCTGGGTCTCCCATGTAGGTGCAAGGGCCCAAATCCTTGGGACATACTCCACTGCCAGCTAGATCAGAAAAGGAGCAGCCGGGACTCAAACTGGCGCCCACCTGGAATGCCAGTATCAAAGGAGGCAGCTTTACCTGCTATGCCACAGCACTGGCCCCTACAACTTAATTTTGATTATTATTATTTTTTTCTTTTTTGACAGGCAGAGTGGATAGTGAGAGAGACAGAGAGAAAGGTCTTCCTTTTTGCCATTGGTTCACCCTCCAGTGGCCACCGAGGTGCGCTGCGGCTGGTGCATTGCACTTATCCGAAGCTGGGAGCCAGGTGCTTCTCCTGGTCTCCCATGAGGGTGCAAGGCCCAAGGACTTGGGCCATCCTCCACTGCATTCCCGGGCCATAGCAGAGAGCTGGCCTGGAAGAGGGGCAACGGGGACAGAATCCGGCGCCCCAACCGGGACTAGAACCCCGTGTGCCGGCGCCGCAGGCGGAGGATTAGCCTAGTGAGCTGCCGCACCAGCTAATTTTGATTATTCTTATCTAATGTCTTTCTTATAGGCACATGTTAAGCTAATTTTTTGACCACTATTCACAACTAAATCCAGTGCCCTTCTGATAGATTCACCTTTGTGAGAAATCTCTCTCTCTCTCTCTCTCTCTTTTTTTTTTTTTAAGATTTATTTATTTATTTGAGAGGCAGAGTTGAAAGAGAGAGAGAAGAGGAAGGGCCGGTACCGCGGTTCACTAGGCTAATCCTCCGCCTTGCAGCGCTGGCACACTGGGTTCTAGTCCCGGTCGGGGTGCCGGATTCTGTCCCGGTTGCCCCCCTTCCAGGCCAGCTCTCTGCTCTGGCCAGGGAGTGCAGTGGAGGATGGCCCAAGTGCTTGGGCCCTGCACCCCATGGGAGACCAGGAGAAGTACCTGGCTCCTGCCATCGGATCAGCGCGGTGCGCCGGCTGCAGCGCATCGGCTGTGGCGGCCATTGGAGGGTGAACCAACGGCAAAGGAAGACCTTTCTCTCTGTCTCTCTGTCTCTCTTTCTCACTGTCCACTCTGCCTGTCAAAAAAATATAAAAAAATTTAAAAAATTAAAAAATTTTTAAAAAAAAAAGAAGAGGAAGAGAGAGGGAACTGGTTCACTCCCCAATTGGCTGCAAAGGTTGGAGCTGAGCGGATCCAAAGCCAAGAGTCAGGAGCTTCTTCCTGATCTCCCATGTAGGTGCAGGGACCCAAGGACTTGGGCCATCTTCTACTGTTTTCCCAGGGCACAGCAGAGAACTGGATCAGAGGTGGAGCAGCCGGGACTCAAACCTGCACACATAGGGGCTGACAGCACTGCAGGTGGTGACTTTACCCACCATGCCATGGCACTGGCCCCGAGAAATCTCCATTTTTTAAAAATAATCTCCATTTTTAATAAAATGTTCTCCTTCATCAGACCCACTGGAGTCATTCTGATCATTTCAGAGAAATTATAGTTCTCGATTTTTTTCCCCTTAATCTACTTTGTAGCTCTCTTGCTTTTATTTAATATCTCTTTTACAATTTAATCTTATCCACTATTTCATTAAAAATTAATCATATGTGAATTTTTTTTAAAAAAGAAATGTTTTCATTGTTTTCTGTATGGCTATGTGAAGGTAGTTCAAAATGTCCATTTGATGCAAAAAATTTCTGAAAACCATCTATATGAAAGGTCTTTAAAAAGTTTAAAGACATGTGTATTATATTACAAAACTGTGCATAGATTTCAAGTTTTGCACCAAAATAAACTTTTAACTCTTTTTCTCTCTAAACTTGTTGGCATCCTTCCACATGTATCAACAGTGACTTTTGTATACACTTTAACCTATCAGTTTCCCCTTTTGGACTCTTTCTGGCAAAACTGTACGATAACCTCTTCATAATATAAAATGTATTAATGTTTATTGTAATACTGTTTGAATATGGAAAATCTGGAGTGAACTGTTTTAACAGGGGGCTTGTTAAATAAATTGACACACACATGCACATATACACAGTGTTATGTGGGTCTAAAGAAGTATAAAGAGACACTCTAAGCACTGACATGGAAAGGTATATAATGAGGCATATATGCAATCATGAGTGTTGGGAGAGTGTGAGAAAAAGTCTGGAAAGATACCTCAAGTTGTTGCTAGTGATGATATGTGGAGAGCAACAGGGATTTTATTTACTGATTTAAATTTTTTTTTTACATGTTGAGAACTAGCATTTAGTTTTAAAGAAACTTAAATGAGGATGTTTAAATGACATTTCTAACAATAAAGTCATAAAGGATTTATAGTTGTTGGCGATTGTGTTCCTTTTGGCTGCTGTTCATCATGGAAAATTGAACTTTATGGAATGTGGGACTGGCTCATTACAAAGGTTGCTTTTTTGTGGGTTTTGTATAGCCTTGTGCAGGGTTCTTGTTTTAGCTTTTGACAGTAACAATAACAACAGTAGTAATAACTGCTGCCTGTCCGTCTACTTAGTCCACAGTTTAATGATTTGCGATTATAAAGCTACATTTATTTAATTTAGAGTTTATTGAGTTAGATGGGTAACGAAGTTCTTAGGGAAATCAATGAGATTCTCTGAAAAAAGGAAGATTGGGAGATTAGTAATAGATTATATCATGAAAATTTAAAATTGATTAGTTAAAATAATGAGAGTGCTCATGAAAGACTAATCAATACCTTATTAGCTCTCTCTGGATCATTTTCTTTAATTCTAGATTCCTGTTCATCCTGTACCTGATCCCTTAGTTCACGAAGTTCTGAACTTAGCTTTTAAGCACTTTAAACATAAGGAAGGGTAAGTAAAATACTAACTTGAATTGTTTTTCTCTACAATCCAAATTTAGGCTATTTTAAATATAATTTGAGTTCTTGATCTTTTTTTAAGCATTCAAAGCAATTATCTTCCCATTTTTCTTGAATGCACACAAAAAGCTTGTAAGAAAGTTTTTGTAAAAATATCTCATAACACTGTCAGTTGGATTTAAAAGAACCAGAAAGTTAAATTTCATGCCAAGTTAAAATCTGGAGATAAATGAAAATTTGTGTGCGTTTTTATTCTATAAATGAATATTTAGAGAAAATTATATAACACTCTTATAAGGAATGTTCAAATTTATTAAGAATGAATTTGCAGAAAACTTTAATGAAATGTTTGTTCTCTTGTTATTTTAGATATTCAGGAACCAACACTGGGAACGTGCATATTATTGCAGATTTATATGCAGAGGTCATAGGGGTTCTTGCCCAATCAAAGTAAGTTTTATAAATCATTGATTTTGATTTGTATTAAAATGCTTCATTACAAACTAATACAATAGACACTGATAGTTTTATAGCCACCATTTTTATCAGAGCATTATTGTAAGGTCTGCTCCGCCACTTATTACTGCCCTAATCCTTAGGGACACTAAACACACGTACCTCAGTTTCACAAGTTGTTCTCATTTATGTGGGATTTTCCATAAATTTCTGAATCAAAAAAGTCACAAATTATCAAAAGCAGTCAACTTTACTGTATTCCTTACTTTTTAACACTTCCATGAGAAGCGTTTTTAAAAAAATCTTTCTTTTAGAACTCTTTATGGAGCTAGTTAGCTTTTTACAACTTTCCAGTTAAGTACTTTAATTTCTGTGATAGCAATAAAATATCTTCTTATCATCTTATTTATTTCTTTTAGTTATTTATTTTTAATTAATTTATTTTTTATTAGGCAGAGTTAGTGAGAGAAAGAGAGAGACAGAGAGAAAAGTCTTCCTTCCATTGGTTCTCCCCCCAAATGGCTGCCACAGCTGGAGCTACGCCAATCCAAAGCCAGAAGCCAGGTGCTTCCTCCTGGTCTCCCACGAAGGTGCAGGGACCCAAGCACTTGGGCCATCCTCCACTGCCCTCCTGGGCCACAGCAGAGAGCTGGACTGGAAGAGGAGCAACTGGGACTAGAACCCGGCGCCCATATGGGATGCTGGCGCTGCAGGTGGAGGATTAACCAAGTGAGCCATGGCACTAGCCCCCATCTTATTTATTTCAATACTAATTAATTTAAATAGGTACAAGAGATGCCAAAAAGGAAAGATGAAAGTTACTAGATTACTCCATTCAAAGTTATGCAGGGGCAGGCAGTTGGCATAGTATATGAGAAGCCCATGTCCTGTTTAGAAGTGTCTGGGTTCAATACCTGTCTCTGGCTACTGACCCCACTTTCCTGGGGAGAAATGAAGAGTCTGGAAGGTACTTTCTGTCACTCATGAGGGAGATCTGGACTGAGTTCTGTAATGCTGGCTTAGGGTCACTGGCTCAGGTCTGTTGAAAGTATCTGGGGAATGAATCAGCAAATGGGCGCTTTTTCTGTATTTGTTTCTCTGCATCTCAGATTTAAAAAAAAAGTTTTAAGCAAATGTTATTCGTTAGTAGTATAGTGATTGGGTTGTACTGAGTCATCCTTCTAGTAAATAGTAAACTTTAGCATCTTGTGGTTTCTCTAAACATTGTGGAAGATTTGGGACTTCCTTTGCTGACAGTAGGAAATTTACAGTGAAAAAAGTACCAATTCACATTTTGTTGTATGCTTTTTAAAGAGTTTTTGTTCCTGAAATCATGTAACATCCTTTGTAAACTCTAAGAAGACAAGCACAATTATTGTTAATGTTTACTGGTTAGCATTTTAACATTAAGTAATATCTTTTATCTAATATATATTTTTTAGCCTTTGTAATACACAAGGGAACCTTGAGTAACCAATACTAAAGAGCTTCAAACATAGTTTAAGTATTTTAAAATGATTTAGACATAGATAATACTAATCTTATTTAATCAATGATTAATCCCTAACTTTCCCAAAAAACATACAAGAAGCATAGATATCAGTAACGATGTATTTCTTTTTGTGGCATGGTAATTCATGATATTTTGACTTTCAGCAAAAATTAATTTCTGTCTCAGGACTATAGGCCAGAAATTCTAAATAATGCATGTGGAGGCTGAATCCAGGAGAATATTGCCTCACAGCGGAGCTAACTCTAGATGGGCAGAATAGTAATCCGAATGACTAGTAACATCATGTGGTGATGCCAGCCTCACTAGTCTATTTGTAATATTGAGCGATATTGAGGTGTTTTCCACTTGTCTGTATTGTAAGCATGGGGCAAACTATGGACAGATGCACAGTGGGTTAGGCTGCTAGCACCTGAGGAGCTGGCTAGTGGGGTAGAGCGGACTGGGAAAGGGGGAGGGGTGTAGAGGTTGGGGTATATTGGAATCTTGTCTGTTTTGTTTTTGAAAAGATATTTATTTATTTGAAAGGCAGAGAGAGAGAAAGAGGGAGAATTTTCGATCTGCTGGTTCACTCTCCAAATGGCCACAGCAGCCAGGCCTGGGCTAGACTGAAGCCAGGAGCCTGGAACTCCATCCAGGTCTCCCACGTGGGTGCAGTAGCCCAGGGTGTGGATCATTTTGCTGCTGCTTTCCCAGGCGCGTTAGCAGGGAGCTGGATTAGAAGTGTATTTTCTTTGATTGGTTAATATAGAAAAAAATCCTTGAGTTCTAATATTATTTCAGGGCCAGGATTTTTATTGATAAATATTTTTTTTAATGAAAGGTTTTAAAACAGTGGCAGGCAAAAATGATGTTGTATTCTCCACGATTCAAATTGAAATAGATAAGTTATCTTATTTCCTGTCAAGTGTCTGTATTTCATTAGAATTTGGTTTTCTTTTCCCTCACTGTAGTCAGTGGTTATTGGAAAGCATGCTTCACTTGGGGTCACTTTAACTGTCAGGAAGAGGGCCTCCACGTAACAGGAACATCTTTGGTTATTTCATAATATAAAGAGAGGGGTATAATTAAGTATTGTTTACTAAAGGGTTAGGTATCATTTTCAAAGGTAAGCAGAGAAAAATTTCTAGCCTTAATGATTGTGGTGGTCTGAATCCAGGGGCTCAGATTCTGAAAACCTCACCTTGGGAGAACTGTGCCCTCCTTCTCCATGGCTCTTCTCCAGTGTGATGACATAGTAATTTCAAGTGACATTTAGTACTCTGCAGTGGAACCACGATTGTGGTTTCCAATCTGTTTTTCCATATACTTCTAATCTTATACTTTATTAAAAGATACATTTTTTTATTTACTTGGATATGTTTCATGGAAAAGTTATTTGGTCATATTTTTCCTATTATTAATTTGTAAATGGTGACAACACCACATTGATAACGTTCTGGGAACAAAGAAATCCTCTTAATTTTCATTTAGGAACTAATAATTTGAAAATAAATCAACAATCCCTTTTGACTTTAATTTTCCTTTGTGTGCTTTCCCAATAATTTTTTGAGGGCAGAGAAAGAATATGATAGGCAACACACATTGTGACTTCTTTCTCTTAGGAAATTAGTGTTGCTAATTCAGATCAAACTCTCTCTCTCTCTCTCTCTCTCTCTGTGTATGTGTGTTAAAGGTTTCAAGCTGTAAGGAAGAAATTCGTGACAGAATTGAAAGAACTGCGACAAAAGGAACAAAGCCCACATGTGGTACAAAGTGTCATCAGTTTAATAATGGGAATGAAATTCTTCCGGGTGAAAATGTATCCCGTAGAAGATTTTGAAGCATCATTTCAGTTTATGCAGGTGACGTACCTTATTAACTGCACAAAGTAGATGATCCTAACAACATTGGTTTCCCCTGCTGTTTAGAGAAACAAAGCATAGGTGGATTAATGTCATCACTTTTAATCTCTTGTTACAAATGGGAAGTTGTCACAAGTGTCAACTGACTTCCTATTTCTTGACTAAAGGATGCTTTGACCATAGTGTTTTTGGTAAAATAACAGATTGTTCTTCAAATTATTGTGATATTTCCTTTCTTGTTAATCTAAATATATTGTTTTTCCCTTCAAGGAATGTGCTCAGTATTTCTTAGAAGTAAAGGATAAAGATATAAAACATGCACTTGCTGGTTTATTTGTGGAGATTCTGATCCCTGTAGCTGCTGTGAGTATATTTTTCTTTTTGTACCATTCATGAGTCATTTGAAGCTAACAGAGTTATACTTTCATTTCTTCCCCCAAAACTCTAGCAAGACAGTAATCTTGGGCCATCAAGAACTTGTTGCATTTGTTTCCCTTTCCTCTGGGGTCACTTTCTGTTGTTGACTGATGGGCAGTGTTTTGCATAACTTTTCATATATTTTGTTCATTTGTTTGGGTTGTTTCCAATGGTAGGGTTAATCTAGTTCCCTTTATTCCATCTTGGCTGTAAATGGATTTTGGTTCCAATCTGTTTTTTTCTTTCACGTTTTATTCTACTTAACATGTCAAAACATGAAGCAATTTCTTTTTTTTTTAAGATTTTTATTTATTTATTATTTATTTGACAGGTAGAATCATAGACAGTGAGAGAGAGAGACAGAGAGAAAGGTTTTCCTTTTCCGTTGGTTCACTCTCCAAATGGCCGCCATGGCCGATGCTGCACAGATCTGAAGCCAGGAGCCAGGTGCTTCTCCCTGGTCTCCCATGCGGGTGCAGGAGCCCAAGCACCTGGGCCATCCTCCACTGCCCTCCCAGGCCACAGCAGAGAGCTGGACTGGAAGAGGAGCAACTGCGACTAGAACCCATATGGGATGCCGGTGCTGCAGGTGGAGGATTAACCGTGCCATGGTGCCAGCCCCCAATTTTTTTTTTTTTAAGATTCATTTTATTTATTTGAAATACAGAGTTATCGAGAGAGGTAGAGCCAGAGAGACAGAGAAAGGTCTTCCATCTGCTGGTTCACTCCCCAAATGGCCACAACAGCCTGAACTGAGCTGATCCGAAGCCAGGAGCTTCTTCCAGGTCTCCTATGTGGGTGCAAGGGCCCAAGGAATTGGGTCATCTTCTACTGCTTTCCCAGGCCATAGCAGAGAACTAGATTAGAAGTGGAATAGCTGGTGCTTGAACTGGTGCCCATATGGGATGCTGACGCTGCAGACCAGGGATTTAATCCACTGCACTACAGCGCCTGCCCCAATTTATTTTCATGTTGAGCAGTTGAACAGTTTTGGCTTTCATTTTTAAGCATTGATTCATGGATGTGTCATCCATGTGTTTGTATGAATTAGTTTGAGGACTCAGATTCTGCCTTTAGAAAGTGTTTAGAAAAGGTGGACATAGAACTGTAAAAAAAAAAAAAGTTAAACACTTAAAAATATTAGTGTCTCAGTAGTTGTCACGAATTTTTCAGCCTGTATTATCTTTTTTTTTTTTTTTTGACAGGCAGAGTGGACAGTGAGAGAGAGAGAGACAGAGAGAAAGGTCTTCCTTTGCCGTTGGTTCACCCTCCAGTGGCCACCGCGGCCAGCGCACCACGCTGATCCGATGGCAGGAGCCAGGTACTTATCCTGGTCTCCCATGGGGTGCAGGGCCCAAATACTTGGGCCATCCTCCACTGCACTCCCTGGCCACAGCAGAGAGCTGGCCTGGAAGAGGGGCAACCGGGACAGAATCCAGCGCCCCGACTGGGACTAGAACCCTGTGTGCCGGCGCCGCTAGGCGGAGGATTAGCCTAGTGAGCCGCGGCACCGGCATCAGCCTGTATTATCTTGAATACTTTCTTATGGATAGTGGAAGTTTTTTATTTTTTAATGATGACCAAAAAAAGCATGAATTAAAGGTTTTTAAGTGGTTTGAGGCAGCCCCCTTACTTTCCCACTCCAATTTTAACCATGTGAATATGACTCATTTTATTAAAAAGAAAACAGGCCATTGTTATGATAACAGGTCTGTTATCATTAGCACATTTCCTTTCATTTCTCTTCCTCCTAATGGTTGGAATTTTTGCTCATCCCTCCCAAATTATCATTTGCTCTTCCTCCCTTGTCTGATCATTGGTTTTTGCCAGCTATCAGCTGGGGATTAGGTTGCAAATTTGCTTTTATATTTTTTTCAAGAATTATTTTATTTATTTGAAAGGCAGAGTGACAAACTGACAGGGAGGGACAGAGAGAGAAAGAGATCTTCCATCCATTAGTTCACTCCCCAAATGGCTGCAAGAGCCAGGGCTGGGCCAGGCCCCAGCCAGGAACCCAGAACTCCATCCAGATCTCCTTCTTGGGTGTCAGGGGCCCATGTTTTTGAGCCATCCTCCACTGCCTTCCCAGGCACATTAACAGGGAGCTGGATCAGAAGTAGAGCTGCCAGGACTCAAAGCAGCGCTCTAAGATGCCCATAGCTTAACCTGCTGCACCACAGCATGGGCCCCAGGTTGTAGTTTTTAAGGTGATTCATCAAAAGGAATAGGTTGTAGAAAGAAAGTCACTTGAGAATGGTGAATTATCATGGAGTTGCTTTATTCTTTTATGTCATGTTTGCTTTTGTGTCTAGGTTTATTAGTTTGCTAGTGCTGCCATAATAAAGCCCCACCAGCTGATTGACTTAGCAACAGTAAGTTATTGTCTCATGGTTGTGAAACATAGTTATGGAGGCTAGAAGTCTGAGATCAAAGTGTTAGCAGCAGATTGGCTCCTTATAGGAGCTGTGGAGAAGACCATATTCATGTGGTCTTCTAAAAATCTCTTACTTTCCTGTACTTGTAGAAGCATCATCCTGATCTCCGTCTCCATCTTCATAAGGCATTCTCCTTGCGCTCACAGTCCTGCTGCATTTAGGAGCCCCCTAAGTCTAAATTACCTCATGGAATTTGCAGTGATATCTTTCCAGAGAAGGGCACATTCTGAGGTATATGGGGCTAGGACTTCAACATAAGAATTTTGCGGGGTTGCAGTTCAACCCCTAACAGCAGGCCACTGCACAGGTAGCTCCTTCTGCCTGGAACATTCTTGTGGCCTGCCTCCATCATTGTCTGGCTGGCCTGCATTGACTGCATTGTATTTGTCATGGCTTCATCTGTGCACACGAAATACAATAAAACTCCCAGCTGTTAAAGAACTCATTTCCAGTGCCAGAAACACAAAAGTAAGTGGTATATAAAGCATGTATTGTGCCAGGTGTGATGAGCAGTGTAGCCTGGCTAGAGGGGATAAGGATTGCCAGAGAGATAGAAGATGGGCTAGTTTATAAGGCATGTGATTAGGAAAGACCATCACTTTAAAGAAATGGTGACAATTGACCAAAGCGAGAACAATGTGGGGGCGGTCAGACTTCCTGTCTCTGGAGGGAGAGCTTTACAGGAAGTAGAAAGAAGAGCATGCTTTGATGTGTTCTAGGGCCAGCAAAGAAGCTGGCACAGGTACATAGTAGTGGGAGATATGGCAGGAGAGCTTAGAGGGGAGGCTTTAGTAGTCTGTCAGGTAAGATAGGCTGGGTTGACCATGATGTTACTTCCTTGCAGGGTTTCCCTATGGCGTCCCCTCTGAGTGCTTCCAGAGCAGAGAATTTGTTCTTAGAACACCTGTTACACTGTGTACTCATTGCCTACTCACTTGCCTGTGTTCTCTGTTCACTCTGGGCAGGGACCAGGTTTATCTTGTTGACTTAACACTTGGTCATTTGGCACATTATAACACTTCAGTGAGAACCCCTGTGAATTATTAACCAGTTCCAAACCTTATAGAAAATTCTTGTGATCCTGTATAGTTTCATGTTTGTGACCATCATCTTTCTTGTTCATTATCTTTTTGCCTAGGCTGTTAAAAATGAAGTGAATGTTCCTTGTTTGAAAAATTTTGTGGAGATGCTTTATCAGACCACTTTTGAGCTGAGCTCCAGAAAGAAGCATTCGTTGGTATTGAGAAACATTTCAAACTTTACATATTTAATTAGAATTTTAGTAGTTTATTTCTTAATTCAGTGGAGATTTAAGAGAATTAGAAAATCTGAAATTGTAAAACCCCAGTAATGGAATACAAGGACAGATTTTACATATGTATTTTCCCTATGTTAAACTTTCTGTTCTTAGTTTTACTAGTTCTGTATTTGATAGGTTTTCAGTCTTCCTCCTAGGTATTTATCTGTCTTGACAAGTACATTAAATTATGTGTAATAATATGGGAAAGATTAAATGTAGCGTTATATTACATTAGAAAAGTCTTTACATTTATAACGTGTCTTTAAAAATGTTTGAGAGGTAGAAAGAGACAGAGAGCTTCTGTGTGGTGGTTCACTCCCTAAATACCCAGCTGAGGCTGGGAGCTGGGAATTCAATCCAGGTCTCCCATGTGAGGGACAGAGATCCCACTGCTTGAGCCATTACCTGGTTCTTTCCTGGGTGTGCAGTATCAGGAAGTTGGAACTGGGAGCAGAGTTGAGTCTCAACGTGAGGACTCCAGTGTGAATACTGGCATGTCAGTTAGCATCTTAACTGCTACACCAAATGCCAAACCCATAAAGTGTATTCTTAATACTCATATTTTTTTAGGACTCTCTGATTCTTCTTTTCTATTCAGAGATTGATCACATTTTTTTCCTCTTCACCATCCATTTCACACAATTTTCTGTTCCTTGGAGAAAGTTTAATAATAAACATTGATTGTGCCAGACATTGAATCAAGTACTTTGCATTCTTTGTCTTACTTTAAACCTCAAAACCATAGAGGATATTTGTGAGTATTGTTCCCCACTTGACATGTTGGAAAGCAAGGCTTAGAGCACTCACTTCAGCCTTCCTGGAGTCATACACTTGGCGAACAGGAAGCAGAAACATTAATGCCAGTTTGCCCTGTGATGCCGGAGCCTGTGCTCAGAGCGCTGTACTGGGTGTGGAACAAGTGGGCCTGGGAAATAATGGCATGTTTGATAGTTTAATATGATAGCTTCAGGGATTCTTCTTACAGAGAATGTATCCTTTGTCACTGTTTGCTGTGAGATGATTCTATGAGACTGTGTTTCTTATTACAAATAGATTAAAAAATTATTTCCATTTTTTATGATACTTGGTGAAATATAAACATATAAGTCCAGTGCTTTTCCATGAAAAATGTTGATTCTCTCTTTTTTCTGTCTCCTGTAGGCTTTATATCCGCTAATTACCTGCCTTTTATGTGTCAGTCAGAAGCAATTTTTTTTAAATAACTGGCATATTTTCCTACAGAACTGTTTGTCACATTTAAAGGTAAGACATAATCACATTGCTGACCTGTAAACACTGATTATGACTTTCTCACTTATGTACATACATTGAGCAGTGTATAATAATAAAGTTTCATTACTGTTGGTACCCTCGAATAGTAATACTTTGCTGCATTTCTTATGTATATTTTATTTCTTCTATAAGGACACATATGTAGACATGAATAAAATGTTAATCTGAGAATTTATGTTGTTTTAATGAATGCAAATTGGTACATTTTCAATGATTCTTGTATATGTTATCTTAGATCCAGGAATATTTCCATTAGAATTATAGAGTATTCACTTTATCTGACAAAACTCCTGACACTTACTTTGTGTTTTGTTTTGAGACAACCCAGTCATGTAAGCTCAAGTCTGAGCAATACGAAAAAAGCACTGACAATAAAATATCACTAAAAGTACATTTAATGCAAGTGTGTCCAGCCACACCTGAAAGTGGGGTCCTGGATCCCCAGCAATGTAAACGGTCCTGAAGAGACTGGGACTGAGATGAAGGGCTACTTGTTATTAACATGGTTCGACACAGCCATGTTCAGTCTCTCCCAGGATTGCAATCAAAACTGTGAGAGATAACAAGGACTATTTCCTTCCCTAGTGTGGGACACAGAAGGTAGGGGTACTCTCGCCTGCATGGCATGCGAAAGCTCTATTTGAATACTCTAAATTCGAGCATAGTTAGGTGAGTCTATTTGAATATTTGCTTATAAGTGATAGAAACATTTGCATACATGACATTTCATTTCCTGTTACTCCTCTGAGTTAGATTTGAGACTGAACACTTCATACTTCGAAGATAACGCAGCCAAGGTGCACGACATTAAATGACCTCTCTCTGTTGTGATGCTGTGAAATTGAACTGGTCCCTCTTTCCTACTTCAGGAATGATCTGTAGGATGTTATCCTATAAATATTTCTCGTGATTTTACCTATCATTTTCAGCACTGCTTTGATTCATTAATAAGGTCCATAGGATATATATGAGTCTTTGAAAAATGTTTTTTGTCTATTTTCTTCCTATATATGTATTGACAGTGTTCATGTTTGGATGAGAATGTATATACCCTCTTTGCTTTTTTTGTGAAAATTCCCGGCTCATATCAAGCTGATTAAACTCTTTATGTCATGTAACCAAGAGATTAATTGTGTTTAACTAATTATGTTATACTAGTTTTTGTATTTGGATAACTTATACAGATATAGATACTAAAAGGGAATTTGTCATTTTCTGGGTCATGAAGATTTTCATATATTAAGTAGGCTATTTTTAAGACCTGCATTTAAGTGTTTCCAGGAGGTTGCTTTGTTTCATGACTATTCATACTTTTTCTGTTGGCTTGTTGGAATTTTTTTTATATATATACGTTTCCACCTAACATATTTGCAATACTTTCGCAGTACCTTAACCTTTTTTGTTTTGTTTTGGTTTTAAGGCTTTAATTTAAAATGCTCTGTTTTCTTTGAACCCTTCCCTCTGTTAAATATTTCTGGCATATTGTCCATTTTTGTTAATGGCTATGTCAACCTGCCAGGCTAAAGGAGATAAGAGCCACTTAGCATGAATATTTGGAATATGATTGTCTTGGCATTAACCCTTAACTTACATTAAGGCTCTATTCAGCAGAAATTTTATGAATTTCTCCTGTCAAGTTTTAGATAATGTGGCTGTTTTACATAGTTGAGGTAAGGAGCTAAACATTCTCAGGAAAAAATATGCTAGTTATCTACTGTAACAGTTATAATTTATTTGTATCATATGAGTATATAGGAAAAATCAATCCAAGATGCAAGTCTTACCTATGTTTATCTTGTTTTGAGATTCATGTAATCTCTGGGTTTCAAAAAATCTAAAACATTTTTTATTAGTAGACCACTTATGATAACTTTTTATTAATACTTATTAGATACTAGGTAGATTCTCTAAATATAGTATTTCATATAATTTTCACCATACCTGAGGGTGAAAAGGATAAGTAAGTAACCCACAATTAGGGAGCCATTAAGTGAGAGGACTAGATTTGCTTCCAGATTCATTCAGTTCCATAATTCTTGACCTTTCTGGTGCACATTGCCACTTTTGAATGTACTGTGAGGAATGTTGCTATACTGAATATTTTAAGAAAACATTTTGGCTGTAATTTTTGGAAATTAAAAAGGCATTACTTTCTGGAGCCATAAGAATAAATTTGGTGAACTTTCAAGGCAGTTTAAAATACTGCAGTTAAAAAATAATTACCATACCAACTTTTAAAATTGGTGACCATGAAAAATAGGCTTTCTTCTTTTATGCCTGTAAATAGCATGTGAGAGACTATCACTTGATTTTTCAATGAAGCACTAAATTTTAAAATTTTTGTTCTGAAAGAATTTGGTAGCTTCCCATTCTTATATTTTTATATCAATTTAAGAATTTATATGGAAATTGGTCTTAAGTTTCTGAAGAATAATCAAGAAAGGACTAATAAGGGTAAACATTATATACAAATAATGTGGAAAATTTTTTCTATATAGTCTATGCTTATTTTCTTTTAAATAATTAAATGTGTTAGAACTCACATGCAGTGCTTCGAGAGCAAGAATTAGGTAACTGAAAATTTAGCTGTTTTTTCTTAGTTTGAGTACTGCAGATATGTACCCTGTTCTCCAAATTGTAGAATCTTTTTCTTAGCGTTTCTAGCCACTGTCTTAGACATTTCAAATTTCTTCTAAATAGAGACCTTGGTGAAGAGCTGTCTTGTGTTGTGCTTATTTTCATCTAACATGCATGTGCTGCATCTCATGTTTATGTTTGCTGTCTCACATTGCTTTATTTAGATGCCATCTAACAACAGTATCAGAAAACAAATAGAAACACTCCAGGTGAGTTGGGTTGACCTTACAAAGTAAAATACTGCTTTGTTTCCTGTAAGTGTGACTTGTTTTTCTTTACCCATTGCTGCATTGCATGTATTTATTCAGACCTGCTTCTAGTGTTGTAAAAGAAGAGTAGCACACAGCAGGTGCATTCTGCCGAAGGTTCAATATTTTTTTAAAAAAAGATTTGTTTAATTTGAAAGGCAGAAGGTTTTCATGTTAATGTGGCCTCAAGAAGAGGAATGTAAGAAGTGATGCTGAAATCCAACATTTTAAAATACTTTGATTTACATTATCTTGCAGTTATAAATGAATGTTAAAAACTTTTTCCTATGAAGTTAAGGAGACAGTAGCTTAGATTTTGAATATGATTTTGAAGAATGAGTTTTTTTTAGAAACTTTTTGACTCGGCTTCAAACAAATTGTTTTGTAAGTTCACAGCAGAAAAAATTGAAGAGACATATAAAATGAGAACAAAAGTCATATAAGATCATCCAGTCATTTATATGAGAACAGTTTTTGCATGGAATAGGGCTTAAATATTTTTGATGTATAACTTTGCTTGATATTTTGAAATTTTAATATGAAAATTTTATTTGGTGTATACCTAAAAATCTAATTGAAGTAAGGTTTCGAAGACTTTCTTTTATAGTAGCAGTAGCTTTAGGTTCACAAATGAACTTGAGAGGAGAACGCAGAGGTGTCCAGATACCTCTACTCCCACTCCTGCGTGGCCTACCCCATCATCAGCGCCGGCACCAGAGGGGTGCATTTCTTACAATGGCTGAACCAATGTTGCTACCCAAAGCCCATGGTTTACATTAAGGTTCATTCTGGGTGCTTTGCATTCTGTGGCTTGGTCGAGTATATGTAGGGCCTTGAAAAAGTTTGTGGAAAGTGTATTTTATGAAAAAATTATTCATGGATATCAGAAATTTTTTGACACCAAAATAAATTTATCTTTATTTTCATTTTTCCACACACCTTTTGAAGTACTCTTGGATCTTAATGTGAATCCACCATGACAGTCTCGTACAGGATATCTTCCCTGGTCTAAAAATCTTCTCTGCTCTGTTCATCTCTGTCTTCCCAGCCCTTGGCTCAAGTCATAATTTGATATCTGATGATTTAAATAATTGAAAGGAAAGTTATGTTTTGTTAAATTACTACAAAAAAGCTTGATTGTTACGTTAATAGCACACAATCTATGTTACTTTGGTTGTATTGGCAACAAATATAATAGAAAGCTACTTGGGAAGTTTAATTGATATTTGGGATCTTTATGGATCTCGCAATGGAGAGAGGAATCGATACTAAGGCTCTTACCAATGGAGTACTTGACTTTCCACTCTTAATTCTATTAAATCTTTATCTTGATACATTTTTTAGTGGGTATGTCCTTTTTAAAAACTTTCTTATTTGTCTTTTTGTATTGCTTTTAAATCATATCAAATAGATATCCATTAATCTGTATCTTAGGGAAGACAACAAAATAGAATGTATAAAGTATTTTAAAAAATTTTTGTTACTTGCCATATATATAAAAAATTGTTTAACAGTAAGATATCCTACAAGCCAAATTTTAACTTATAAATTTATGAATCAATCAATGTCTTCCACAACCAATCAACAGATGTATGAAGAGTTTTTTCCTAATAAAGAAAGTTATTAGCTATCTTTTCAAAATTCACAAAGTTTGTAACATGATTATGTTCATGTGAGGACTTTAGTTCTTATAACAGAATGAAGAAAAAGTTTGTAGTCAAATTATAATTGATATGGAATAATTTCCTGATGTTTTAAGTAATAATAATTCCAAAAATATTCCAATTATAAATAAAAAACAGTATTACATGTGATACCTAGTGAACATTGAGCATGTTCTATGTTGTGTTCCAAGTGCTCTACAGAGATTAAGCTTGTTAATCTGTGAGGCAGGTACCATGATTTCTTTATTGTGGAGATGAGGGTTTCATGGCACACCAAGTTATAGCAGTGCCCAGGGACAGGGTTTGGATGTGAGCCCCTTTGTTTCTAACTCCAGAGTCCATGTACTTGGCTCCCCATCTTTCATAAGGATATAAACTCGGTACTATTTCGCTTTACTTTATAAATGCAATGACTATAATACTGTTTGGTGTTCTCTATTTTTACTGCCTATGGGCTGCAAATGAATTACTCTAAGAATGAGTAATCCTTCTGTTATTATATCAACACAAGAATACTTCAGAAAGTTCATGGAAAAGGGAATTGAAAGATAGCTATTTTGATGCAAAATTTTTTTGAAATCCATGCAAAGTTTTTTCAGAATGTGTATTTTCCATGAACTTTTTAAAGATCCCTTCCCTCCCAATATTATGTGAACTATTTATCAAATAAGTTGATATATGTATTATTTTGGAGCTCTTGAAATCATTAAAAACATCCTAGTATTTTACTGTGAAAGAAAGGAAAGGCTCAGAATTTCCTTGATTATAGTCACTTTTGAGCTATCTATCTATCCAAAGAGCTTCAAATGTGGACAAATGAAGTGAAAAGATAATGGGCATTTTGCAGGAGCTTTTGAGGACTTCTCAGACTTACCACTTACAAGATATGTACTCATTTGACTCTTTTTAGGTTAATAATAATAATAAAAAGTTGAGGGCTTTTAGTTGTTGACAGAAAATGTATTTGATCTCAAATGATTGCAAGTATTTTAATAAGTATTTTATTCTCTTTTGTTTTCAAATAGAATAAAGACCCTAAAATGTCTCGAGTTGCACTGGAATCTTTGTATAGATTGTTGTGGGTTTATGTAATTAGAATAAAATGTGAAAGCAACACTGTAACTCAAAGGTGAGTGCCTTTGTTTTGCATTTTAAATAAAACCTTATTAAAAAATTCACACTAAGGGAATTTTAGTCAGAGTTATAAAATACCTGGTAGAACAATGTAACTCTCCTGACATATTATGCAGAATAGGAAAGAATGTCTTGCTAATATACTATTAATGTCTTACTCTCATTATAACTAAATCTTTGTTCCTACAGTCGTCTTATGAGCATAGTGTCAGCACTTTTTCCAAAAGGCTCGCGAAGTGTGGTTCCTCGTGACACACCTCTCAACATATTTGTGAAGATTATTCAGTTCATTGCTCAGGTGAGTGCTTCAACTCCTAATACACTCATATGTATATGCAAGGGCACTTCAAAAAGCTCATGAAAAAGCGGAATTAATATGAGAATTGAAGGTTTACTTTGGGGCAAAAACTTGAAATCCATGTATACAAGGGCTCTTCAGAAGGGTTGTAGAAAATACATATTAGATAAACAACCATGCATGGATTTCAAAAACTTTTTACACCAAAATAAATAAACTTATTTTTTCACAAAATATTATTAGCATTCTTTTAAGTTTGTATTTTATGTGAATGTTTATTTTCACTACTCAGTGTTAATAAATGTCACCGTGTTCTATGTGTTAAACATTTTAAAAACTCCATTCTTATTACAGTAAATTACTTACAGCTTGTATAAACAAGAATACATCAGGAAGTTCTAAGTGGGACAGATATTTGGCACAGTGGTTAAGATGCCTGCATCTCTCTCATATTGGAGTACTAGCTTCAAGTCCTGCCTCCACTCTTGACTCCAGCTTACTGCTGGTGTGGACCCTAGAGGCAGCTGGGTCCCTGCCACCCAAATGGGAGTTATGGGCTACCAGCTTCAGCCTGACCCAGCCCCAGCTGTTGCAGACATTTGGGGAGTGAACTAGCAAATGGAAAATCTCTCTCTCTTTGTTTCTGTGCCTTTCAAATAAATAAAATAAGTAAATTAAAAATGAAAACAGGGCCAGTGTTGTGGCACAGCAAGTTGTGCTGCTGCCTGCGACACCAACATCCCGTTATTGGAGTGCTGATTCCAGTGATAGCTGCTCCACTTCGGATCCAGCTCCTCGCTAACGCACCTGGGAAGGCAGTAAAATATGGACCGTGTGTTTGGGCTCCTGCCACCTATGTGGGAGATCTGGATGGAGTTCCTGGCTCCTGGCCTCAGCCTTACTTAGACCTGACCTTCATGGCCATTTAGGGAATGAACTAGCAGATGGAAGGTCTCTTTCTCTGTCTTTCCCTCTCCCATCACTCTGCCTTTCAAATAAATAAAATATCTTTAAAAAAAATAATTAGAATAAAACAAAATCAAAAGCTTCAGAAGAAATGGATATCCTAGGAGCCAGAAGACGATGGCACAAGTACTTGGGTCCCTGTTGCCCATATGAGAGACCCAGATTGGGTTTCTGGCTCCAGGATTTGGCCTGATCCAACCCTGGCTGTTGTGGGCATCTGGGGAGTGAGTCACTCATTTCTATCTGCCTCTCAAAAAAAATTTAACTTTATACTATTGATTTGGGTATTCAATTATCTGGTAATATTAGATAGATAGATAGATAGATAGAGAAATATGTTTTAATTCGTGTGTGTTTTTTCTATTCAGCTAGATTTATGGACTTTTTTTTTTTAGAATTTTATTTATTTACTTGAGAGGTGGAGTTACAGAGAGAGGTAGAGAGAGAGAGGTCTTCCAACTGCTCGTTCACTCCCCAAGTGACTGCAATGACCAGAGCTGAGCCTATCCGAAGTCAGGAGCCAGGAGCTTCTTTTTGGTTTCCCATGTGGGTGCAGAGGCCCAAGCACTTGGGCCATCCTCTACTGCTTTCCCAAGCCCTAGCAGGGAGCTGCAATGGAACTGGAGCAGCCAGGACTTGAACTGGCACCCATATGGGATGTCACCGTTATAGACAGTGGCTTTACCCACTGCACCACAGCACTGGCCCCTAGATTTATGGACTTTTAGAGACACAAACTTGTATTGTTGTCATTATATGTATAATTCTTAGCTTTAATCTTACATACAATAGCAAGTTCAAGGATTTACTAATTGGTTTAAGTTTTTTCCTAGGAACGTTTGGATTTTGCAATGAAAGAAATAATATTTGATCTTCTCAGTGTTGGAAAATCTACCAAAACTTTCACCATTAATCCAGAGGTAAAAATGATATGTAATTTAGTAACGTATTACTGTATGCTCTTGATTTTTTTGAGTACAGTTTCTGGAATACTAACTCACTGTTAGGTCCAGGTCTCAGCTCTACCTTTAACCACAGTTGTGATCTAGGATACGTAATTTAACCTTTCTTATCACCAGCTGAATGGGCTAATAGCAGTACTAAGCATGGTGAGAATCATAGAGGGAAATTTTCACATTAGCCAATTCAGCTGTCTTCAGAAACTTGTGACATGAGCTCAGCTTTCATTTACTTCAGATTATGTATATGTAAGTTGTTCTTTAGTAAATATCATTCATTCACTATTTACTGAGCACCTAAAAGGAGTCAGCCATTGTTGTAAGTGTTGGAGAAAAAGTAGACACAAATCCTTTTCCCTAGGTGATGCTTACAATCAAAACTAAACAACAGAAGATAAATGTGTGTCCTAATTCTGTAGCCCCATTATTCACTAGTAAACTCTGATTTACTCTTTAGATATTAAATTTTCAGGATGTTACAAAACATCTTGTTAATTGCTTATTGGGAGCTAGTGACTTTTGAGAATTAAAAGAAGCAAAATACATGTTCTATTTATAATAACTTTGCTGGTCCTTCTTATAGTCAAATCCTAAGGTATATGTTTGTGTGGTTAACAAATTGATTGTAAGATATTGGAAGTTTTCATTTGTAGAGTTTTTGTGATAGATTAATAATTACTCACAAATTTTCAATGTGGGGAAACAGGACTTTTTGTAGATAACCTACTTAACATGGTTTCCAGCAACAAAAATCATAAAACTGAAGACGCCTTCTGATATTTAGACTATGGGAGGGTACTAGCACAACATCATATATCGTGATGAGTAAAACTTAATCTTATTTATATAACAAAAGTATATAAATAAAAGTTTTATTTTCTTCCTGTAACCCAACTTCCTTGCCCGCTGAGATGCAATATTCTACTTTAGAGACCAGCAGTGCAGGTCAGAGATAATGGCACTTTGGCCTGGGATAGTGGTGGTGCACATAGGAGACTATTCACTAAGAAAAGAAACAAAAGCAAAGAACCCAGTTTTGGGAGAAGGCCATATGTTTGGTTTGGACATGTGTAAACTGAGGTATCAGATGTATCTGGGGTCTGCATAGAGAGGAGAGGCTGGGCTTAAAATTTGTGGGTTTCTTAAAACTATATATATGAAATACATGAGATTTGTTGCTTTTATATAAAAAATAATTTTAAAAATTTACCAAAAACAAAGAAAACAAAACAAAACTCACCACTGTGGCTGTATAAACTCAACTTGAACAATATTCACTTTAAAAAACAAAATTTGCAGGTGATCTGGTTTGAATGGTAAATTGAATCCTTGTAAATGTATGAACTTGCTAACTTGCTTTGGGAGAGAACACATAATGATAGGAGAAGCAGCCTATGAGGTCCATTTCCTGAGACATTTCATGCAGGTAAAGAAGGTTAAGCCTAAAACACAGGTAGAGATGACAGCAAGTGTGACACACAACTGTTCAAGGAAGGGACTCTGTCAGAAGAGAAGGAACACTTGACAGTGGCCATGCTGCTCAAATACCAAATAGGATACTGAAAAAGGCCCCCAGTCCTGAGCAATGCAGCCACTGAAGAGAGACAATTAACTTTAGCAAAGCCTTGGATGAGGGTTTTGTCCATGAAAATAGTATAGTTCTGAGAATTGGGGTGTGTTCTGCTGAAAGAGAAATGTGGGAGATGCAAGAAAGCGAAGTGATAATTGATGGTACAATGTTACAGAAAATGTAAGAGCAGTTGGGATTCTAATAAGGATGACTGTCACCCACCAGACTCTAACAAAAGCAAAAGGTGGGGAAAAAGAGGTACAGATACAAGTAGACCGTCTGATTCATAGTCAGACTGAGTGAAGTTTATGTTTTTTCTTTTTTGAGTAGGAGATAAATTTTGTGCTTAGAGAGGGGAGGAGACAAGGTGATTACAAGAAGATAGGACAAATGAAGAAGGGTGGGAGAGGCTTGATGTAAGCCTGAGAACGGAAGAGCCAGTGGACCTCTGAAGGGTATGGGTAGTACGTGGGATCTGACAAGAAAGCAAACTTTAAGGCCTGAACTGGCTAAAAATGTGGGACAAGAAAGTTAGTTTCCCTTCTGACCTCCTTCCTTCCATCCCCCCAGTGTAATTTGATGAGATATTTCTAACACTAAAAAAAGATAATTGTGGTTTCTTCCTTGTGAAACTTTTTTCTCTGAAGAGAATGAACATCGGCCTCAGAGTCTTCCTCGTGATAGCGGACAGTTTGCAGCAGAAGGATGGGGAGCCACCAATGCCGACCACGGGAGTGATTCTGCCCTCAGGGAACACTCTCCGGGTCAAGAAAATTTTTCTCAACAAAACCCTGACAGATGAAGAAGCAAAAGTCATCGGTGAGTGTTAAATAGTCTCAGTCCTTTCTAATCGATCAGCTACAGGACCAGTTTTATGTTTTGTAGAAATTGCAATCAAGTATAAATTGTATATATTTGCCTAATACAGTTATTTCAGTATATAGAGAAATGCAAAATGAATATATTTCTGATAACATACAAGTGTTCATGTAAGAATCTTCTGGTTAAACCATGTCTTCTCACAAGATGCTATTTATTGCATTTTGTATTTTCTTCAAATTAATTTTAGTTCCCTGCATAATTTTTACACGATTTCTAATTATTGCATATCCTGAAGCTGATCATCAGGGAGAAGAATATTCACAGCCAAAACTCCTTTTGTGAGAACGATATGCTGATGTCATTTAAAAATGGATGGGCTTTTATAACAGAAAGTAACTGGATATTCTTCATGTCACTGCTGGCGTTTCCTAACTGTGAGCTTCCCCCCTCCCCCGTCCAGGAATGTCAGTGTACTATCCCCAAGTAAGAAAAGCATTGGATAGCATTCTCCGACACTTAGACAAAGAAGTTGGGAGACCGATGTGTATGACGAGCGTGCAGATGTCTAACAAGGAGCCTGAAGATATGATTACGTATGTAGTAAATGATTTACCTTCACTGCTGCTTCAGTTTTCATAACAGAGTGCAGATGGTTGAATCTTACTTACCTGTCTCCTTACTTTCTCCTTTTGGAGTTCTCCCATAGCCCATCTGCTGCAGTTTTTATGCAATGTTTTTTCCCATGTTGCTCAATTTTTATTCTTTAAAGGGCTGTCAAACTAGTGTATACAGCAGAAGTCACCCTGAGTCCTGGTGTAGTTTGTTGCCAGTGACAAGACACTATAGAAATCCTAGTGTGACCCCAGATGTATGTGGGTTTGATGCATTTATTGACTCAGATAAGTACTCTTATTTCCAGAAATCTGATAAATAATAATAATCTTAAAATTCTGAAAATTCTAAACTCTGGTATTTTTGTTTCCTGAGAACCAGGAGATACAGAAGGAAAAACTAGGATGAGGAATAAGACCTCATCCCCACAACGCTCAGTCTTGTCAGGATTTGTTTCCCTACCATATTTCTCCCTTATCGTTCCACCAGGAGATGTATTTTATGGTGACAATTTCTTTTATGTGCTAGAAAGCATCTATATTCTCTCTAAGGGGGAATATTTTTGTGGGCATATTAATATTTGCATTACATGTCTTAGAACACCAAATTGGACATTCAGTCTCTCAATGTACTTATATGAAGTAGTAGATACTCTTGTATACTAATATATCTGAGACTAATATATTCTTTAATGTGAAGTGTTTTGCATATATTACTTCCATGGAAAATCTTTCTCCTTTCCCCAGATCCGCTTTGCTTATTTCTGTTGGTAAATTTGCCTCCATTCACTTCTTCTCACTGTCCATGTAGCCTCTTGATTGGCAGCAGCATCACCAATCCGCAGTCAGCACGTCATCACCATCAGTTGGAGTTTCACTTCCAGTGTGTTTCAGCCTTGGATTTTTAAGATAGGGAATGCCCCTTCAATGATTAGGAGAGACGGCATTGGAAATGAAGATTATTTACACACAGCATGCTTGGAAGTCTCACATCCAGAGGTCAGGCAGCACAAGGAAAGAGGGAGAAAGGACCCTGTAGACCAGCACCTCAATCAGATCCAGGGCCTTGTCCAAACAAGTTTCCCTTGAGCATTTTTAATTGGTGGCCGAAAGCAAGGCAGCCTGAGTTCCAGGAGGTGGTGCTGTGACAGAAAGGTGGTCCCTGAAGTGTATGCCTAGGGCATGGGGGACGTGTCACATGGGTTGTATGTAGCTGCCCCATAGGTTGGCTGCCACCAAACAGAAGTAGATGTCTAGATCAGACAGAATGGCAGGTAGAACTAGAAACTGGCAAGGGTGACTGAGCCCTGCTTTTGGTATGAAAAAACTAAGCGTATTTAATTCAAGCCCCAGCTGTTCCACTTCCAATCCAGCTCTCTGCTATGGCCTGGGAAAGCAGTAGAAGATGGCCCAAGTCCTTGGGCCCCTGCATCCACTTCTGGCTTCTGGCTTCGATATGCCCAGCTCTGGCTGTTGTAGCCATTTGGGGAGTGAGCCAGCAGGTAGAAGACACCCCCCCACACACCGCCGCCGCCTCTGCCTCTGCCTCTGCCTCTCTGTAACTCTACCTTTCAAATAAATAAATAAATCTTAAAAAAAAAATGCCTACCTCTGCCTCAAATAAGTGAAACGGATCTTAGAGGTAAGAGGCAAGTGTGTTTAAAAAAATTAATTAATTAATAAGAGCAAGGGCTATGAAAATTTCCAAAAGGAGGTAGCAAGTTTATTGCCACTGTAATAAATACTGACCCGAAATACTGAGAACCTCCAAATTATTTTTTAAGATAAATTTTTTTGAAGATTTATTTATTTATTTGAAAGGCAGAATTGCAGAGAGGCAGAGGCACAGAGAGAGAGAGAGAGAGAGGGAGAAAGAGAGAGAGAGATTGAGTTTTCTGTCCACTGGTTCACTCCCCAAATGGCCACAATGGTTGGAGTTGCGCAGATCCGAAGCCAGGAGCCAGGAGCTTCTTCCAGGTCTCCCATGCAGGTACAGGGGCGCAAGCACTTGGGCCACCTTCTGCTGCTTTCCCAGGCCATAGCAGAGTGCTTGCTTGGAAGTGGAGCAGCTGGGACTGGAACCAGATCCCATATGGGATGCTGGCACTGCAGGCGGCAGCTTTACCCTTTGCGCCACAGTGCCGGCCCCCAAATTCTCTTCTATACAAGGATTATTTTATTAGGCCAACTGGAGAACAATTGGGATAAAATAAACCAACCAAAAGCCTCAACCTGAAATATGGAATATTTATAAATGTATATTAATACAAATTAGTGAAGTAAGAGATTAGACATTTAAAATAAATTATTGAATAACTAGAAGAAAATATAGTAGAGTTAAATTGTATTAGGGAAATTCAAAATGTGTGTGAAAAATAGAATTAAAAAATAAGTTCATTTTGTCCAAAAGCTTTTGAAATCCATGCATAATAGGGGTCCTCAAAATTCACAGAAATTGTGTATTATGAAAAAATTGTGTGCAGTTTTTTTTTTTTTTTTTTTTGAGGGGCAAAGTTATGCAGAGGCAGAGAGGGAAGAAGTCCTCTATCCACTGGTTCAACTGTTGGAGCTGGGCTGATCTGATCTAGAGCCAGGTTCGAGGAACTTCCTCCATGTCTCCCACATGGATGCAGGGGCCCAAGGACTTGGGCCATCTTCTACTGCCTTCCCAGGTTATAACAAAGAGCTGGATCAGAAGTGGAGCAGCTTGGACTCAAACCAGTGCCCATATGGGATGCTGGCACTGCAGGAGGTGGTTTTACCCACCGTGCCCCAGCGCCAGTCCTATGCACAGATTTTTAAATTAATTTAGCTGGGGCTGGTGTTGTGGTACAGTGGATTCAGTCACCAACTGGGATGCCCACATTCCGTATTGGAGTACCTGAGATTGAGTCCTGCCTCTCCCTACTATCTAGCTTCCTGCTAATGTGGTTGGGAGGCAACAGGTGATAGCTCAAGTATTTTTGTCCCTGCCACCCACCAGGGAGATCCAGATGGTGTTCTGGCTCCTGGCTTTGGCCTAGCCTTGGCTGTTGCAGACATTTGAAGGGTGAACCTGCAGGTGGAAGATCTCTCTCTCTGTCTTGGTCTCCCTCTGTCACTCTGCTTTTCAGATAAATAAATCTTTAAAAGTAAAATAAAATTTAAAACTTTTTAATTGTGTTTTTCTATGATCTTTTTGAAATATCCTCATATTTGTGTCTGTGTAACATACTTCTTATTAAATCCTGTTGTGATATATTTTTCAGGGGAGAAAGAAAACCCAAAATTGATTTGTTTAGAACTTGCATTGCTGCTATTCCAAGGTTGATTCCTGATGGTATGAGCAGAACTGATCTCATTGAATTATTAGCAAGGTAAGTAAGAATAACTGCTGTATGAATTTTTATGTCTTTGTGTCCCTTTTCATTTCTAATATATCTCTTAACTATTATCACTATAAAGGCAGTAATAGGGGAGGGCATTTAGTCTAGGAGTTAAACTGCCATTTGGGATGCCCAAATCCCTATTATCATAGTACTTGGGTTTGAAGCCTGGCTGTGGCTCTTGACTCCTGGCTGCAGCTTCCTGTTAATATAGAACCTGGAAGATGCCATCCACATCAGTGACCTGGGTTGAGTTTCTGGCTTCTGACTTCAGACTTTGTCCAGCCCTGGCCATTGTGGGCATTTGAGAACTGAATCAGTAGATGGGAACTTTGTGTTTATCTCTCCCTTTCTGTCTGTTTTGCTTGCTCTGTCTCAGATGTGTGCATATCTATCTATCTATCTATCTATCTATCTATAAAGGCAGTACTAAAGACATTTTAAATCCTTTATTTGATTTACTTTCTAAAAACCTTTGAAGTCAGCTTCATGGGACACTATCATGCTTCTCTCCCTCTGTATCTCCCTTGGTGCCATCATCAGGGACTGAACACTGAGCTAAAGATCCTTAATCATCTGGCCCTGTTTATTTCTAGTGTGCTGATGTAACTGCTGCTGCTTCGTGGCTTACTTCCAAATCTGCCTGGGCGTAAAACATTTTCTCTTCAGTCTCATTATCAGTTGAAAGTTGGCTTAGTGAAGACCAGGACTGTGTTCACCCAAAAAAAGACAATGTTATTTCCCTTTTTGCTAAACCAGAGAACTTTCCTTCTCTGTCATGGGTAACTCCAGCTTCCCAAGCATGTAATTCTATCATATTTTTACATTACCTACTTACTTACTCACTGTTTCTAGACTCTAGTGCTTTTGGCATTATAGGTGATCACCAAATCAAACCTCTTCAACCATAAATCAGAAACTTCTATTTATATAGTATTATACATTGGTGGCTTCACTGAGATATAGTGTCTAATGTCTTTAAAAGGTAATTTTATATAGCCTCTTCTCTAATTTACTTAGTCTGAACTTTCTTTAGGCTTTATATGTTGAGTCTACACATTTTCATTTTCTTCTAGGCATCCGCCATTTATGATGTTACCCCCAAATTTGTTCTCACTCTCACCTACAAGAATTATTTCTGCTCACTTGAATCCTTCTTGATTTCTGTTTCCTTCACAGTCCACTGTCTGATTTTTAGCTAACTTCAGCAACATGTAAGGAATGATTAAACTGTATCCTGTCCACTCAAAGTAAAGGACTAAATAAATGTGAGGCAGTGCTAAGATCTTATGTGATTGCACATAATTTTTGATTGATTGTAGGATAACAGCATGTATTTTAACGATTAAAGAATTTTATATGGAATCTGTACTCTTTTCTAAAGTACAGCAGTTGGTGAGGTAAAATTATTATTCTGAATTATAGTAAAGATATCTACTAGTATAAATAGATTGATATATGAATTTAAACAAATGCGTATAGGCTAGCCTAAGGATGAATGTGACACAAAAAATGAACACTGGATCCTATCATCTTCTCACAAAACAATTAAGTAGATACTTTTTTTAAGTTCTTGGCTTTAGGTTTTAGATGATAAAACTATAGGAAAGGTTTTGAGGCTTCTAATGGAATTTTGTTCTTGGTAGGCTCACAATTCATATGGATGAAGAACTGCGTGCTCTGGCTTTCAATACTCTGCAGGCACTAATGCTTGATTTTCCAGATTGGCGGGAGGATGTTCTTTCAGGATTTGTTTATTTTATTGTTCGTGAGGTGACGGATGTCCATCCCACGCTTCTTGATAATGCTGTAAAAATGTTGGTACAATTAATAAATCAGTGGAAACAAGCAGCCCAAATGCATAACAAAAACCAGGACTCACAGGTACCAAATTATTTTGTCTTATCCCTTTGTATGTGGTTTGTGATAAATGATTAGTAATGATGTTAATACAGATTCACTTTCTTAAACAGTAAAAATTTCATTAGTATTACTCACTTTCTATGTTTTTATAATCCCTTAAATTGAATTTTCCCATAGTTTATGTAGCAAATGTATTTAGCATTTGTGTGTTTAACCATTCTAATTCCTTTAGTAATAATTAGTTTTAATTTTCATTGAAAGTTTTGATAATTGTCACTCATGTTTAGGGTGTCTCCAATTTTTTAAAGGTGATATATTAATAATGTTTAGGAATCTTCAGTTTGTATTATTTGATTGTTTCATCCACATCGCCAGTCCCTGTTTCATGTATACAGTATCTGTGCTTCTTAACCATACGAAGTGCTCAAGTTATTAACTTATGATAATGTTACAAATCATAGAGCCTTAGAATTTTAGAGCAGGATCATCTGAGCCAGCCAGCTTCTCAACCTTTAATGAGCACACAGATCACCAGGGGCTTGAGAGTCTGTTTCTAATGAGCTCCCAGGTGATGCCATGCTATTGGTTCACACTTTGTGCATGAAAGATACTATCCAATCCCTCATCTTCCATATAGAAATAGGAGATGAAGAGTGATTACCTGGCAATTCAAAGGTTACAAAATAGAGAATGATAGAAGGTGGGTACAGAATTCATATTTAGACTGCCATGGGAGTGCTTTTTCACACTGGGCACGCTATAAATTTTTATAATGCACCCAATTATATTACTATAAATTAAATATTATTTAAATTGCTTGAGCCAAGGCAGACCTGTAGCCATAATTTCTGTGATTTACTTTATTCTTTATTAACTGGTTTGCCGGAACATCTCTACATACATATTTTTTACTTTATCTTATAATTTTGTTCCTTTTTCAAGCATGGTATAGCTAACGGAGCGTCTCATCCCCCTCCTCTGGAACGAAGCCCATACTCAAACGTGTTCCATGTGGTCGAAGGGTTTGCACTTGTCATTCTCTGTAGCAGTCGACCTGCCACTAGGAGATTAGCCGTCAGTGTCCTCAGAGAGGTTCGGGCTTTATTTGCACTTTTGGAAATACCTAAGGTAAGAGTTAGGTATTTCATCTAGTTGTCTAATGGAAGTACTTGAAAACTATTCTTTTATCCATCTGTATCCTATTTATGTTGTAGGTTTAATTTACTTTTTAACAAAGTCTTTTGACAGAGCCTTAATGATCCACCTGCCCTCCATTCCCTTTGTAACAAATAGTGCTCATAAAAAATTTCCATGTTTCCTTGGGTTTGGCAGCATTTCTTCCACATTCTTAATTCTTTTTAGACATATGATGTCTTTTTTTGTAGGGTGATGATGAATTAGCCATAGATGTGATGGATAGGCTGAGTCCATCCATTCTTGAGAGCTTCATCCATCTCACTGGGGCTGATCAGGTAACTATAATGACTTCTCACCACTCAGTTGTGTTTTGGGACCGAAGAAGGATACGCGTGCACACACACACACACACACACGCATATCCTTGCATACATACTTGAATCTCTTTAACAATATAAAACATTAGGAAATATTTTTGAAAATATAAAGTACTTTAAAAGTAAAGAAATACTTACAAAGTGGCATTTGTTTATGCTGTTAGTACTCTTTCCCATAGAAATAAAATTAATTTATTATTTTTGTATGTAATGTGTAATTCATTCCAGTGTAAGAAGTTTCCCTTAAGTTTGTGATATTATGGGCTATTTGCTATTTATTATGGCATGTAATATTCTTGACATAAAGACACTAGTTAAAATACTAAGAAAAAACTGTTGGAATTCAAACCAAAACTTCTACCTCATTAATGAATATTTTTTGTTTGCTTTATCACATAAGTTTAAGTGCATTGGTTAAATATATAGTATTTTATGCCGAAGTCATATGTAATTTGACTCATTCAAATAGAGAAATAATTTTTACAAACACATTGTACAGAAAGTTTATAGAAACTTTCTTAGTTGAGTTTGGAATAACAGAAACATCAAAGGTCACAGAAAGATTCGAGGGTTGATGAAGGAATAACTATACATTTTACTATTTGAAATGTTTTCCCTTTTATTTTCAAACACATGGACAAGAGGTTTATGTGCTTTATGCATAACACCTGCTTCTTATGAGTCAGCTACAACCAAGAGAGGTAATAATAGCATTTTTAAAATTATATTTATTTATTTGACAGGTAGAGTTATAGACAAAGAAAGAGGCAGAGAGAGAGAGAGAGAGAGAGAGAGAGGTCTTCCATCTGCTGGTTCACTCCCCAAATAGCTGCAATGGCCGGAGCTGAGCTGATCGGAAACCAGGAGCCAGGAGCCAGGAACTTCCTCTGTGTCTCTGATGCAAGTGCAGGGGCCCAAGCACTTGGGCTATCTTCTACCGGTCTCCCAAGTCATATTAGAGAGCTGGATGGGAAGAGGAGCTGGGACATGAACTTGGGGTGCCAGTGCCACAGGCGGAAGTTTAGTCCACCACACCAAAGTGCTGGCCCCAATAATAACATTTTGTAAACCAAAGATAATTTAAAATTTGTACAGTTTAAATAACTTTTAGGTTATTACCCATCAGTTATGCAAACAAAGAGTAATGGATGACTTGTTCCTGGTGCCTAAAGCATGCTTCATAAACATAATTTGTTCTGAAGGCAAATCTTTGTCTCTTCAGTATAAGAGCTTGAATATTACTGAATAGATATTTAAGAATATGTACCTCTGGGGAAGCGCCTCTTTTCCAGTCTGTTCACTCACACATAGATAGGTCACATCAGCCCTGGAAGACAGCTGCTCACTTTTTAGCTCTCTGGCAGCGTCAGTATTCATATATGAATTACTTACATAGTGGCTCTTCACCTTGATGATTTATAGACCCTTTTGAGAATAATGAAGGCCATGAAATCTCTCTCTAGAAAATCATGTATGTATGCACATGCATAAAATAAACCTTACATGCAATTTTCAGGAATACGCTACTTACTCAAGCCGTCCTCAAGCCTCATATTATGTTTGGTTCTAGAAACTATCAATATACCAGCTCTAGGGTAAAGCAATTCATATGGCAAAACTTTGAAAGTTATTGAAACGTGCATTAATCTGTATTTTTTTCTTCACATAGACTACTTTGCTCTATTGCCCTGGCTCAATAGATTTACAGACGTTAGCAGAATGGAACTCTTCTCCTATTAGCCACCAGTTCGATGTGATTAGCCCATCACACATATGGATCTTTGCACATGTGACCCAAGGCCAAGACCCATGGATTATAAGTCTCTCCAGTTTTTTAAAGCAAGAAAATCTTCCTAAACACTGCTCTACAGCTGTGAGCTATGCTTGGATGTTTGCATACACAAGACTTCAGATGTTGTCTCCACAGGTTGATATAAAGTAAGTCATTTCCCTAGTAGATTAGAAAATGTATAGCTGGTCAGCTTTGGTAATGTATGTATTTGAAAAGTGGCACAAAGTAGAAGTCTCATAAAAAACATGCTATACTACATTGATGTCCTACAGACATCATACATTTCACATAATTCAGGATCAAAAAATTTAATTATTAGTTTCTTTAAAGTAATTATGTGCTTTGCACATAGTATATGTCCAGTGAATCTGTGTTGATGAATGAATTAGGAAGGGACCTGAAGATGAGGATGGATGTGGACAAAGATAAGTTTACAGATAAAGTGTGAAAAGTAGGCAAACCAAACTCTGTGGCCTTATTTTTCTTTCTACTTTGAGCATATATAAGAAGTAATAAAATACATTGTAAAATAAACCTTTAACAAAATCAAAAGGGGCCAGCATTAAAACGGGGGGGGGGGGCATTCCATATGGGCACCAGTTCAAGTCCTGGCTGCTCCACTTCTGATCCAGCTCCCTGCTAATGCTCCTGAGAAAGCAGCAAAAATGACCCAAGTGCTTGGGCCCCTGCATCCATGTGAGATCCCCAGATGGAATTCAGTTTCCCAGCTTCAATCTGGCCTAGCCCCTGCCGTTGTAGCCATTTGAGGAGTAAACCAGCAGGTGAAAGCTATCACTTGCGTTCCCCCTCTCCCCCTCTCCTCCTCTCCCCCTCTCCCCCTCCCTCCCTCCCCCCCCCTCTCTCCCTCTCTCTCCCTCTCTCCCCTTCTCCCCCTCTCCGTCTCTCTCCCTCTCTCCCCTTCTCCCCCTCTCCGTCTCTCTCCCTCTCCCCTTGTCTCTCTCCTTCTCCTTCTCCCCCTGCCCTGTCACTCTGCCTTTCAAATTAATAAGTAAATCTTCTTTTAAAAAAATTATTAAATGCAGCTCAATAAAATGTTACCTTTTGTCTTAGGAATATTAGGTTATGTTAGATGCTTTAATTTTCAGTCTAATGCCTTATTTATTTATATCTTATACCATTCTGCAAAGATTTAATGCCAGTAATAAAAATTTTATGCTTCCCTGAATTGTTTGAAATGCAGCATTAGTTTTTAAACTAAACTTTTTTAAACAACATGTGTATCTTCTTCTCTCTCTTCCCAGCAGCCCCATCAATGCCAAGAAAGTCAGCGCCACGACGAGCAGCGACTCGTACGTGGGCCTGTGGAGGAACTACCTGATCCTGTGCTGCAGCGCGGCCACCTCCGCATCGTCCTCCGCATCCGCGGGTTCCGTGCGGTGCTCCCCTCCCGAGACGCTGGCGTCTACCCCCGACAGCGGCTACAGCATCGACTCTAAAGTGAGCTTTGCAGACCACCACCGAATCTGAGTAACACCGTCACAGGAGTAGCCTAACATTTCCTTTCACGGGCAAGAGGACAATGGTTACTAGTAACGCATGTGAAAATAATTTAAGAAATTGCATCACTTTTTTTTAAAGATTTATTTGCTTTGAAAGTTAGAGTGTGTGTGAGAGAGAGAGAGCTCTCTATTCGTTGTTTCACTCCTAAGATGGCCACAACTGGCTGAAGCCAGGAGCCAAGAACAACTTCTGCTCTCCAATGTGGTGCAGGGGCCCAAACACTTGGTCCATCTTCCACTGCTTCTGCCAGACTATTAGCAGGGAGCTGGATCAGAAGTGGAGGAACTGGGACGTGAACTGGCACCCACATGGTTCACTGCATTGCAGGTCATGGATTTACCTGCTACACCACATTGCCAACCTCAGTTCCATCACTTTTTTATGGAGTCATAGTTGGTATCATTAATACATAGTTCTTTTTGTGGGGGAAAGACCTATACTCATTCATCATGATGAATATTTTTAAAGAAATTCTACCCATTTTCCTTTATTCTAGTTCTTACCATTCTCACACTTGGTAGTACCTAAAAGGAATCATCTAAATTCCCCTAACTCATGTAGTGATAGAAAGGATACTTGAGCAGTTTCATCATTTTTATGTTATGACACACACCACTATGGAATGATTTAGAGAAATTAGAATGAAGACCAGGTTGTCAGATTTTAGCACTGACTATTTTATAAGTAATTATGGTTTACTCAGGTTCAAGAAGAGATACAGAATATATCATGGAAGGAGTCAGCCTGTACCTGATAGTATCTGTAAAAAATTTAGAGTTCTACAAACAAGTTCTATTAGTGAATTTGCAGTAAGCTATTGGAAAAATTAATTTAACCACTTTATTTTATTTTGAGAGAGAAAGAACTCTAATCTGCTAGTTTATTCCCCAAATGCCTGCAATGACGAGGGTGAGGCCAGGGCTGAACCTGGCAGCTGGGAACTCAGTACAGGTCTCCCATGAAGGTGGCAAGACCTACTACCTGAGCCGGTACTGCTGCCTTCCCCAGTCTGCATTAGCAGGAAGCTGGAGCCAGCTGTTGAACCCAGGCACTCAAGTGTGGGATGCACATGCTTTAACGAGTGTCTTAACCACCAGTGTAAATGCCCACGCTGTATTTAACCTTTTTAGATTATATAGTCCATGGGAGAATTTGAAGCATCATTCACACTGAAGTTTTATCTGTGCATTGTTGCTGACCGAAGATTGCTAACATGTCATATTTACTTGGATGTAGTATCCTTAGTGGCTGCTATAAATGTGATTTTTTTTTTTTCTAGATTATTGGCATCCCATCCCCTTCATCCCTGTTTAAGCACATAGTTCCAATGATGCGCTCTGAGAGCATGGAAATCACAGAATCCCTTGTTCTAGGTCTTGGCAGGACCAACCCAGGAGCTTTTAGGTAATTATCTTCTCACATTTTCTCTATACACTACCATAGTAACCGTTACTTAGAGAGAAGGTGTGATTGAGTTGGGCAGAGGACTTGCTACAATACTTGCATACCAGTCCGACTTTGATCAATTAGCTGGCCATTTAACAAGTTATTTAATTTGCTTGAGACATTGTTTCCTCATTTTTATTGAGCAAATTAAGACTTACTCTATTTTTGTCACAAAATTCCTAGGAAAATTAAAATATTATGTATAAATATATTCTAAAAGTATAGAATTCCATGTGAATCTTTAATATTTTCCTACTCATTTTTTTTACATAGTGATTTGAATAATGATTAAAATCTCCATGCATTGGTTAAAACCTCACATTTCCTCCTTGTTCAAGAGAATTGGAATATCTTTCAAATACTTGTGTACATATTTTAAATCATTCTTGATGTAGCAAATTCTTCAGTTTTTGCCTGAGGCTCTGCTTTGTTGTGGCCTGCAGGGCCCTGCATTTATTCTTTTGAGAATTTTCTCAGTAGATATGAAGTAGTTTTTGATGTCTTATCTCTAAGGTAAATATACAAAGCATAGGTTAATAAATTTTAATATAGCTGTAGGTGTAGAATAGCATATAAATGAAGTTTCAGAAGAACATTTTGTGATGGATAAGTACATTATTGTGCTAACTGAAAAGGGGTGAGACATAAAAGGGATTTCGATTTTTAAAGATCCCATAGTTAGAAATGATTATGAGGAATACTTTAAATAGCAGCAGTCTCAAAAAATTATTTATTTATTTATTTACTTATTTGAAAGACAGAGAGACAGAGTTCTCCCATCCACTAGTTCATTCCTCAAAAGCCCACAAGAAGTGGGACTGGGCCAGGCCAAAGCTGGGAGCGGGAAACTCAATCCACGCTCCCTCGTGGGTGGCAGGGACCCAACTACTTGAGCTGTCATTGCTGCCTACCAGGTGTGTATTACTAAGAAGCTGGGCTCAGGAGCACAACTGGGCCTCACATCCAGGCACTCTGATAAGAGTTGCAGGCAACTGTGGCCAGTTAGCTCAACTGGTTAGAGCATGGTGCTGATAACACCAAGGTCATGGGTTTAATCCCTGTACAGGCCATGGAGCAGTGGTCTCATTTTTCACCTCCAAGGAATTCAGCTTAAAGTTTAAACTTTCCCCCAAGAGCAGGAACCTGGGCCTAGAAGCCCAGCGCAGTCAGAATGGAAAACCTATCTAGATAGCTGGCAATTTAAGAAGAAAAAAGAGTTGCAGACATCCCAAACAGTGTCTTAGACAACTGTACCAAATACCCACACTGAGTTTTCCATAAATGATGAAGTTATGGATGTATTTTATTTTCTTCTTTTACTTTAAAATTTTTTTCCAAGTTTATACAATTGAGGACATTTCCATTTTAAAAATCAAAATGTAAACAATGAGAAATTTGTTAATATCATGAAGTTCATACCCTTCAAACTATCCATTTATTTGCTTGAGATAACCAGGAGATAACCAGAAATTTAAAAAATGATTAAGATACCAGATTGTTCACCAAATTAGTACTTTTGGTAACAGAAAATTATATAAAATTTAATGATTCAGTAATAAAACAGGAAAATTATGGTATCCCACCCTGTGGCAGAATAGTACATATATATAAAAGGCATGTGAGAATAAGCAATCTAATATTAGGTAAAACATAAAAAGGATACCAATTTACATATAATTGTATTTCAACCATTGAAATGCATGTGGGTTGCAAACTAATTTATAGTACTTACCCCTATAAATTAAGTGACTTTTACTGTGTGCCTGTATGTGTTTTCCAAATGTTCTACCATTTTTTAAAAATAAATCAAGACAGTAAACATACTGTATTTCAGACAGTAGGATTAGGGTTAATACTTGTCAGTCTCATGTATCAGATTATCTCTGGTTAGCTATTAATTGCAACACCATATATCATTTTTCCTCTAGGGAACTAATAGAGGAATTACATCCCATAATTAAAGAAGCACTCGAAAGAAGGCCAGAGGTAAGCTATTTTCTGTAACTTTCTATCATTAAATGTTTATTTGACAAATACTTATTTTCCTTTTACAGTCTACATTTTATACCAAAAGTTAGAAATTAAGATGAAAAAGATTATTCAGTACATTTTTTTTAAAGATACAGACTCTTTCCCATGCCAGTCTCTGCCCGTCATCCCCCAGAGATTTTACTCAAAGGCCCATTATATAAAACGGATGAAAAATCATTATGGTTTAAGTGAGGGCAGGAAATAGGATCTAAGCTGGAGCTGGCAGACTTTGTACATGGCCAGAGAGTAAGTGTTTTTGGCTCGGCAGCCCATAGTTACAGCCATGTAGCCATGCCTTTGTCCCATGAAAGCATGCCTGAGCTGTTTTCTAGGAAAACATTATAAAATAGTACCAGGCAGCTGTGGGCAGAATTGACTCCTGGGCTTTTAGTTGGATAACACCTGGTCTAGAGTCCCACATCTGTACAGCTGCATCAGATTCTGAGCAGCATTAAGAGAGAATAGTTCTAGTGCAGCGGCAGGTTATATAAAGCATAATTATAGCAATTTATTATACACCAAAAAATGTCATAGATAAGGAGCTGTAAGAGCTGCACAGAAGAGAAAGCCTTGAACTCTAAGAGGAGAGGAAGGCATTATAGATGAAATGCTGATATTAAAAAAATTATATATTTTATGTGAAAGGCAGAAAGAGAGAGGTAGGAAGACAAAAGGAGATGGACAGAACTCCCATCTGGTGGTTCACGCTCCAGATGGCCTCAACAGTAAGAGCTGGACCAGGCCAAAGCAAGAGTCGGGAACTCAACTTCTCATGTGGGTGGCAAGGATCTAAGTAGTCCAGCCATCACCTGCTGCCTCCCAGGGTATGCATTAACAAGAAGCTAATTGGCAGCAGAGCTAGGGTGTGAAGTCATGTACTGTAACATGGGTACAAACATCTCAACTGAATTCTTAACCACTGCACCAAATGCTCACCCTCAAAGTGCCTATATGGGAGGTGAATTTTGTAGCATACTCCCCAGTGGACAAGCAAGGGAAAGACATTCTATACAGAAGAATAACACTTTCAAACTTTACAAAATAACTTGGAAATTGCCAGTTTTTCTATATGACTGTATCATGTTTTGGGGGAAAGTCATTGAATATTAGACTAGACAACAAGATAGAAACTATCTCATGACAGACTCCTAGTTTTAGCTTATCCAGTAAACCAGTGGTTCCCACCTGCCAGTGGCATCTAAGAGTTACCCAGTTACCAGGGATCTTACCAGAAGTTCCAACGCTGCTGATTCTATTGAATAAGGATTGCTGTTTCTAATGTTGGGGAGCCCCTGGGGGACTTAAACAGAAGAGATGGCGAGAGTAGCTACTGTTTTAGAGACTTGGAAGCATCATCAGTAATTTCTCATTTCCCTTCTTCGGTCCTAATAGCATCTCTATTTTGTCATTGATTGGATTTTTCTTTCAGAGTGATCATTTCGGTTGCAGTGTAGGGTGATGTATTACAGGGAAGTGGGATTGCAAACAAATTGAAGTAGCAGTATTCATGCTTCTCAGTTTCAGTAAAGGGAGCAGGAGTCGCCATCAAACCAAGTGATCAGATAAGTACAGTGATGACCCTTAAGTGAGAGTTGTAGTTGAAAGCCTCAGACTCACAGTCATTCTAAGGAGAAAACATGAAACCAGGTCAACTAAAACTTTGTAGAAAGCCTCAGACTGTTCAGAAACAATTCGCCTAAAAATGAATTGCTATGAACTTCATTTTTTTAAAAGATTTATTTATTTATTTATTTGAAAGTCAGAGTTACACAGAGAAAGACACAGAGACCTTCCATCCTCTGGTTCACTCCCAAAATGGTCGCAATGGCCAGGGCTGGGTCAAGCCAAAGCCAGAAGCCAGGAGCTTCTTCCAGGTCTCCCAAGTGGGAGCCCAAGCACTTGGACCATATTCCACTGCTTTTCCAGGCACATTAGCAGGAAGCTGGATCGAAAGTGGAGCAGTCCAGTCTTGAACTGGCACCCATATGTGATGCTGGCATCGCTAGCGTCACAGGTGGTAACTTTACCTGCTATGTCACAACACCGGGCCCCGAACTTTATTTTTTAAAAAACAACAAAAAAAGATTTATTTTTTTGCAAGACAAAGTCACAGAGAGAGGAAGAGAGAGAGAGAGAGATACCTTCCATCAGCTGGTTCTATCCCCAGATGTTCACAACCACCAGGCTGGCCCAGGCCAAAACCAGGAGCAAGGAATTCCGTCCAGGTCTCACATGTGGGTGCGAGGACCCAAGCACTTGGGCCTTTCTGCTACTTTCCCAGACATATAAACAGGGAGCTGGATCGGAAATGGAGCATCTGGGACACAAACATGAAATGCTGATGTCACAGGCATTGACTTAACCTGGTATGCCACAATACTAGCCCTGCTTTGAACTTTGGAAAGAGCTCAAAGGAACAGTAAATGTAATACACTGGTCATCAGGATACTGGCCTGCTTATAGAAGACAGAAAAGTGGATTGTGGACATGAAAATGGGAGACTAACAATATATTGATTTTAATTTCTCTGTAATATGAAAATGACATTGTAAATGAAGTGATGGGCAATGATGGTGATATAGGAGATCTTTATCTTACTACTGTATGACTTCCTGTGAGAAGCAGAAATTGAGTTGAAATGTTATATCAATTATTTTAGGCTTTACGTCATTGACCCTAGTAATACAAACATAGTTGTTAACACCAGAGTGAGAAGTTTTTCTTTTGTTTATTTTTTGTAGGTACTAGATTAATTCAGTGGGAAGTCATGTCATGAATGAAATCTGTGGGATTTCTTAAAGACTCCTTTAGGATAGTGCCATATTTTTGAAAGTGTCTAGAGATTCTTAGTCATTCAATGACAGAAGTCTACTAAACAATTCTTCTAAAATTGTCAGATTAGCAAATCACCCAAAAGTAACTTTAAAACAACTATAGAATTTTATTTCCTTTCACACGCAAAAAATGAGTCACTGTGTAAATGTCATGTGATTTTATTTGGGTCATTAATTTCAAACTCTCCTCACATAGATAACTCTTGGATGTATAGGCTCCCAAAATGCTTACAATCTACATTGCACAAGCAAAATAATTTTGAGGAGCCCATAAACTCTCTGAAGCACTCACATAATTCTTTCCAAGTTACAGCGCAAGTTTCCTATCAACTTCCACGCGGGTTTTTTAAATTAATACCTTTGTATCTTTGGAATAGAATATGAAACGGCGCAGGCGTCGAGACATTTTACGAGTACAACTGGTCCGAATATTTGAACTGCTTGCAGATGCAGGTGTCATTAGTCACAGGTCAGTACGGGTTTTGATTTTTAAAAACTTTGGAACTACCAGGGAACAGAATCTCTTGTGAAATACATAGAAAGAGACAAGCAGCTTTGCAATAAAATACACTTGGGTGCATCACTGTAAATATTATTCACCAATCAAAGATGTATCCAGTACATTAAACAGAAGCCAAAAATGGATTTTAAAAAATCTAACACCATAACTAGATTGCTGCAGGCAAAAATTGGTTATAATGTTCCTGTGATTTTGATATTTGTTGGAGCCTAGTTATCTAGGCAAAGGGATGATAGTAGTCATTTTTGGACAGTTACTTTTTTCTTACCTCACTTTAAAGATCTGTTTCCTTTGGCTTGAAAAAAATGCAGATATTCCCAGGCTATACATTATAATGTTTGTAAATTTATTCCAGCAGAGTGTTACCTACCCTACAGGGGTAAATTATGAAATCTACAAATATAATTCATAACCATATTTTCAACCACTCACAAATAAAAGCTCAAAATCTGAAGAAAAGGCATCTTGACACTGGGACCAGTCAGTCCTCTGAGGAGGACTCCGTCAGCTGTGTGTTGAGAAATAACTGTTTCCTTAGGGAAGTAATGAGCACCAAAGGAGAGAAAGAATGGGTCTGACCATCGCCAAAGAAGATAACTGAAAGGAGAAGCCTTGGGGAAAAAGATGTGTTAATTACGAAGCAATGGTGGTGCCTGCTCTTGCGTTTGTGCTGGTTATTTCTCAGTATACCTAATACCTTCCGTATTCAGTACTGGATGCTTCCCCCCCCCCCCCCCCAGGCAGAGTTAGACAGTGAGAGAGAGGGAGAGAGACAGAGAGAAAGGTTTTCCTTTTCCGTTGGTTCACTCTCCAAATGGCTGCCATGGCCGATGCTGCGCCGATCTGAAGCCAGGAGCCAGGTGCTTCCTCCTGGTTTCCCATGCGGGTGCAGGGTCCAAGCACTTGGGCCATCCTCCACTGCACTCCGGGGCCACAGCAGAGAGCTGGACTGGAAGAGGGGCAACCAGGACAGAATCCGGCACCCCAACCAGGACTAGAACCCAGGGTGCTGGTGCTGCAGGAGGAGGATTAGCCTAGTGAGCCACGGCGCCGGCTGCACTGAATGCTTTTGACGAGTGCTTTCAAAGTAGAGCTTTACTTGAAGAGGATTAAACCATTGAATTCTTGTCTAGCAAGTAAAAAGCAAGTGAAATGAAAAGAAACATCATTCTCTTTTCTCTCCCCCATAAAACAATGGAAGTTAGGAAAACTGACATTGACAACTTAATACAATCCTATCTGTATTAGGTATTAGGTATCTAATTCTTAATCTAAGATACAGCCTGAATCTTATCTTTTTAGGTTGCTTTTAATGTAATATTAGAAAATGAAGAATATTTGAATGGCACTATTTAAGAACTACAAATACTGGCATATGGAAGATTTAAACTACAAAAGGCATACTCACTATTGAGTAATAATAGTTTTTTTTTTTTTTTAAGATTTATTTATTTTGAAAGTCAGGATTACAGAGAGAGAGAGACAGAGACAGAGATCTTTCATCCTCTGGTTCACTCCCCAGATGGCCACAACAGCTACACTTGGGCCAGGACAAAGCTAGAAACTTCATCTAGGTCTCCCACATGGATGTCAGGGGCCCAAACACTTAGGCCATCTTCCACTGCTTTCCCAGGCCATTAGCAGGAAGCTGGATCAGGAGTGGAGCAGCTGGAACTTGAACTGGTGCCCATATGCGATACTGCATTTGCAGGCTGCAGCTTTACCCATCATAGCACAGTGCCTGCCCTGTGATTTTTTTATTTTTATTTTTTTAAAGATTTATTTATTTACTTGAAAGGCAGAGTTACAGAGAGGTAGAGAAAGAGAGAGGGAGAGAGATCTTTCCGTCTGCTGGTTCACTCCCCAGATGGCTGCAACAGCCAGAGGTGCACCAATCTGAAGCCAGAAGCCAGGAGTTTCTTCAGGGTCTCCCACATGGGTGCAGGGACCCAAGGACTTAGGCCATCTTCTACTGCTTTCCCAGACCATAACATAAAGCTGGATCAGAAGTGGAGCAGCCGAGACTCAAACCAATGCCCATATAGGATGCTAGCACTGCAGGCAGTAGTTTTACCCACTATGCCATAGTGCCAACCCCAAAGAGAAACTAATAGATGGCTGCGGCTATTATGGATTGTTTTCTTTCTTTCTTTCTTTCTTTTTTTTTTTTTTTTTTTTTGGGCAGGCAGAGTGGACAGTGAGAGAGAGAGACAGAGAGAAAGGTTTTCCTTTTTGCTGTTGGTTCACCCTCCAATGGCCGCCGCGGTTGGCGTGCTGCGACCGGCACATCGCGCTGATCCAATGGCAGGAGCCAGGTACTTATCCTGGTCTCCCATGGGGTACAGGGCCCAAGGACCTGGGCCATCCTCCACTGCACTCCCGGACCATAGCAGAGAGCTGGCCTGGAAGAGGGGCAACCGGGACAGAATCCAGCGCCCCAACCGGGACTAGAACCTGGTGTGCCGGCGCTGCTAGGCGGAGGATTAGCCTAGTGAGCCGCGATGCTGGTCGGATTGTTTTCAATATTTTTAAATTTTTATTTAAGAAGTAGTAGGGCACAGAGAGCAAGAGACAGAGACAGAGGGGGAGAGAGGGAGACAGAGACAGTGATGGAGGGAGGAAGTGGGGAAGGGGGAGACAAAATGAACATTCCTTTCTGTTGGTTCACTTGGTTCACTCCTCAAATGCCTACAATAACCAAGGCTAGGCTGTGCTGAAAACAGGAGACAGGAGCTCAATCTCATATCCCATGTGGGTGGCACTACCATTGTCTCCTAGGGTCTGCATTAGCAGGAAATGGGTGTTAGGACCTGGAGCCAGATAGTGCACCCAGGTACTCTAAGATGAGACACAGGCATCTTAACTAACATCTCAATCACTAAGCTAAACATGGCACCCTTGGATTTCTTTTATTTCCTTGATTAAGAGGCAGAATTAATTATGAATGTCAAAAAGATAGGCATCTTTGGTTCAGCTGGTGGATCACACATGCCTAATACATACTAGATAATCAGTGTTTTTTTTTTTTTTTTAATTTACTTATTTGAAAGTCAATGTTAACACAGAAAGAGAAAGAGGCAGAGAGAGAGGTCTTCCATCCACTGGTTCACTCCCCAATTGGCTGCAACAGCTGGAGCTGTGTTGATCAGAAGCCAGGAGCCAGGAGCATCTTCCAGGTCATACACACAGGTGCAGGTGCCCAGGGACTCAAGCCACCTTCCACTGTTTTCCAAGGCCATAGCAGAGAGCTGGATCAGAAGTGGATCAGCCATGACTTGAACCGGCGGCCACATGGGATGCCTGCACTGCAGGTGGCAGCTTTACCCGCTACGTCACAGCACCAGCCCCTGAATATTTGTCAAATGAATAAATGATAAATATTTTACTCTGCTGCAAGTGTTTGAACACTGAATTTGTTTCCCATCCACTAATATGTTATGACCCAGAGTTTTAAAAATAGTCTTATGGGGCTGGTGCTGTGGCACAGCAGGTTAAGCCACTGTCTACAGTGCTAGTATCCCATATGTGTGCTGATTCGAGTCCAAGCTGCTCCACTTCCAATCCAGATTCCTGCTAATGGCCTGGAGAAGCAGTGGAAGATGGCCCAAGTACTTTGGCCTCTGCACCCATGTGGGAGACCCAGAAGAGGCTCCTGGCTCCTGGCTTCAGACTGGCATAACTCCAGGCATTGCGGCCATTTGGGGAGTGAACCAGCGGATGGAAGATTCTCTCTGTCTCTGTCTCTCTCTCTCTCTCTCTCTAACTCTGCCTTTCAAACAAATAAATCTTAAAAAAAAAAGAAATAAAATATAACAAGGAAAAGCTGACCTAGGTAAATGTAATAGCTACTCATTTGTATAGCATTTACTCTTTACTTGGCCTTTTCCCATATAATGACTCCCTTATATTCTTACTAAGCCCTTTGAAGTATAGCCTGGTTACATACCTGTAAGAAGTGATGCAACAAAAGAGGAATACAACACCTCTGGTCTGAACAGGTGTCCCCCTGTTAGTGCTTTCCAGGAAGAGTCCATGCCTCAGAGTTAATCTCATTGCAAAGATTCTTGATAAAATGCCATAGGTCTAGAAAGAAGGTCTGGGATCTAGCTCTCTACTCTATCCAACTCTTCCTTGAATTCTCTTCCATTGTTGTATCCCTGAGAATACCTATCCCAGAATCTTGCTTAGAGTGAGTGCCCAATAGATACCTGTTTGTGCTGAGGCGTAATGTGAATAACCAGAGTACCTGTGAGAATGAGTAGAACCGCCTGTCCTCCTTCTGTCTTTCTACACTGTCCTTCCCATCCCAGAAGCCTCTGCATCCCCTGATGGAAAAGCTGTGTGCTTTAACAGAGAGGAAATGACGTTTAGCATTCCTAATAGCTGATTAAAGTCACACACAGAGTTGGATAATGTAAGTTGCAGTAGCAGTTCTTTGACTAAGAAGAACCACCAACTTTTACTTTTAAGTAGACCAAAGTCATGTTCATTTAACTTTTGCATATTAAGTTCCGTGCTCCCATGACCATGAAAGTTTAATATGTATTATTCTGATTTTGAGTACTAGATTTGTTTTTGTTTAAAGTCATGTTTTCTTTATCGTTTATTTTCTTCATTATTTTCAGTGCAAGTGGTGGCCTTGATAATGAAACACATTTCCTCAACAACACTTTATTGGAGTATGTAGATTTAACTAGACAACTCCTGGAAGCAGAAAATGAAAAAGACTCTGACACACTGAAGGATATACGATGCCATTTTAGTGCCTTAGTGGCGAATATCATTCAGAATGTTCCAGGTAGTATTTTCAGTTTCTTAAAACATTGTTTAATATTAAGAGTCCATCATGTTTTTTCTTCCCTTGAGATTTTGTAAACTAAATTATTAATTAAGCAACTTGTGAACATACTGGAAAAATGTCAGCAGAACATGGATGGCAAGTTTGTTTTATCTCTGAATTGATGTCAGTGATTACAGAGTTCAAAAAGCAAACCAGGATACATTTTCAATAATAATCAAGGCACACTAATACAAAAATCTGAAGAAATCAGTAGAATAAGCTCTTTACACAGGCTTTTCCTAAACACAATGAGCCAAGTGTAATGCTCCAAATGATAAGAATTAAATTCACAACATAACCTTTGAATGATGGGAAAAGAGCGTAGGTCACAGATAAAGGTGTAACCAGGATGCAGTATTATTGATGCATTAACAGATGCCTGTTAATGCAGCAGGTACAGTCTTGACAGATATTAGTTGAGGTACTAGAAAGATTGATATGCAATTGCATTTTAAAAAGTAACAAATTCTTGAAGTGTTTTGGACATAAAAATGTGACTGTAGCCTTGTATACAGCATAAATACAGATTTTTTTTCTTGAAAAAAATGAAGTTATTTTGTCACTTTAGTGTATGCATACAGTTGGCTTTTATAGAGCTTATATTTCATAATGGGGTCATTTAAGCACTTATTTAGGTGTCTTAATTCCACGTGCAAGAGTCCTGAAGCTCACTATTATAGAAATATAATTGTCAGTTAGTGAACACTTGTCCAGAACTTCCATGTTGGTTTATTATGCTACTGTTGAGTTTCTTTAAGGAAAAAAGGATTGATGTAGAGAATTTATAGAATTTCAAAGTGAGAAAAATCCTGGCGGGTATCCACACCAGTGGATTTCATATTGTGCTGCTTCTCAGAACCTGCAAGATCTCTGGTGCCATCAACAAGAGGCAGCAGGTTGGGATGGACACTTGGCCTCACCCCTTACTTCAAAGAGAGCAGCCAGTTCTCATTTGATCTGTGTTGTGCATTAACATTCCATGTAAGATTCCTTTTGTGAAGGCAGATTTCCTGCTGAAAACAGTGCAAAATGGCAAAACAGTTATCTAGTCCCTTGCTTCCCACTGAACTAAGATCTGAAGATGTGTTTAGGTTAATGTCTAGGCCACACCCACCACGTAGCCAATGGCAGCCCGAGGAGGAGTGGGCCAGTTGTCCCATCTGCCTGCCCAAGTGTGCTGTCACAGGTCTGCTGCATGCTGGGTGACCCAGGCTGCCACTTTGTTTCCGGGACTTGCCATTTGTAAATGATCCCTGTTACAGTATAGTATAGCGTTTGGAGTAAGTTACCATGAAAACTTTGGCTTTCTTTTTTAGATCATTACATATTCACTAACAGAAAAGTTGGCACAGATTTTTAAGAAATGGCAATGGGTTTTTTCTGTCTCTTTTTTATTTACAGTGCACCAGAGAAGAAGTATCTTTCCTCAACAGAGCCTTCGTCACAGTCTCTTTATGCTGTTCAGTCACTGGGCGGGTCCTTTTAGCATCATGTTTACGCCCTTGGACAGATACAGTGACAGAAATATGCAAATTAATAGACATCAATACTGTGCATTAAAGGTATTTACTTAGCAGTCTATTTCTTTTTTCTTAAGAGCAGAGTTAAATATTTTTATCTCTCAGTAACTGATATTATAAAGGGTAAGGAATTGTTCAGAGTGCTATTATATACAGACACTTCATTCCGTAAGTGTATTTAAATACATAAAACACTATGCAAAAAAAGCCAGAATCAACCAAAATGTGATTACCATTTTCTTAAAGAACAAAGGATTGCCTCCAAGAGAAATTGAGTTTTTCCTAATTAGGCACTTTCTCTTGGTCTTTTATCTGCTCTAGTGATGCTATTCAAACTCCATGTCTGTTGATATGATGATATTTATGTACTGATGATAAATGTCTTAGTTTTAAAAATCACTACTGCCTTTTTCATTGTAAAGAAAAAAGCTAAAAATATTCTGGCTAGATATGTATGAGTAAAAATATTTGCCTCTTCTCATTAAGCAACCAGCATTTAACTTCTTAAAATTTTTAAGTGTAATTCTAATATTATTGTTTGAAGGCTATGTCTGCTGTACTGTGTTGTGGCCCTGTTGCAGATAATGTAGGACTTTCATCAGATGGCTATTTGTACAAATGGTTGGATAACATTTTGGACTCTCTGGACAAAAAGGTAATTCTGATGGTTCCATTAGAATGTCATAATTTTCATGACATTTTTTGGTTTTTAAATAGCCCACTGAAAATGTCTTTCAAAAAATAAGTTAGGACAGATTATATGCAAAAAAGCATATTATGTGAAATTAAATAGGATACCATAAACTAAGAAAATTCTAATTCCTATTTATTACTCATTTGGATAATCTTAATTTTCCTTTTTTGTGAAAGGATTGATGTAGTGGTGTATATCTCTAAATAAGGTTCTGATTATAAATAAAATATTAATATAGAATTGATTGATATCCATATTACAGTTATGTTATTTTCTTTTTTTTTTTAAGATTTATTTTATTTATTTGAAAGACAGAGTTACAGAGAGAGGTAGAGACAGAGAGAGAGGTCTTCCATCCTCTGGTTCACTCCCTAGATGGCTGCAATGGCCAGAGCTGTGCCGATCCGAAGCCAGGAGCCAGGAGCTTCTTTCGGGTCTCCCACATGGGTACAGAGGCCCAAGGACTTGGGCCATCCTCTACTGCTTTCCTAGACCATAGCAGAGAGCTGGATGGGAAGAGGAGCAGCCAAGACTCGAACCAGCGCCCATATGGGATGCCGGCACTTCAGGCCAGGGCTTTAACCGGCTGCGCCACATGCCACCCCCTGTTTTTTTCTAAGTTTAATAATTTCATTATTTGGCCACTTAGCAATTAATCATTCTTTCTTATCTCCTTACTCTCTCAGTGTACACAAAGACTTCATGATTTAAAATAGGACTTATATTTTCAGAATAACTTCTCTCTTGTGTTATCAAAACCCAGAATAAAGCCTGATACAAATGATTGGAGAGCTTATTAGCTCATTTTTCTGAAAGCCCTTTATCACTCTTCGTAGTCATCAGCTACTGTCAAGGCTCTCTTGGAAGAGAGAATCGTATTGAACGGTCTGATGGAAGAGTGAGAGGCCATGTACAGTTTGTCCAGGCCACTTTTTCTGCTGGCTGCATAAACTGAGAAAGAGTTGAACTAAAGGAGACTGAGTTTTGCAATTACAGATAGGGTAGAATAAATATATACATCACGTTACTTTAATAGAAATGTAGAGAAATAAACAATTGAACAACATGTAACTTTCTCCCTCCTGGGCAATTTTGCCTCCTTTGCTTAGGTTCATCAGTTGGGCTGTGAAGCAGTTACATTATTGCTGGAGCTGAACCCTGATCAGAGCAACCTGATGTACTGGGCTGTGGACCGATGTTACACAGGTTCCAAGAGGGTGGCCGCCGGCTGCTTTAATGCCATCGCTAACGTATTCCAGAACAGGTACTCAGATACTGTCTCTCCTGTTTCAGTTAGATGCTTCCTTTAAGAAAGTGATTCCTTTTGAATTCAGAAATACTAAGAAACGGCTATTTTCTTTCCTTAAGCTCTACGGGAATTTAACCAAAACACGGATAATGATCACCATGTATCTGTTGTTGTACCTATTGCCATAGAAGAAGTAGCAGTAGTCACCTCATAGCTGCAGCTTTGCCCTTTGTGTGTCATATTTATTAACTGGTGTGAATGCCTCTAAACATTGTGATTTACCTAACATGTAAAATTTATCCCTAGGGATTATCAGTGTGACACAGTGATGCTCCTAAATCTGATACTGTTTAAAGCAGCTGATTCCTCTAGAAGTATCTATGAAGTTGCTATGCAACTTTTACAGGTTTGTAAACAGATGTTAATTAAAATATTTTAGACAGTATTTAGTAAAGGCCAATAATTTAATCTTGTTGTTAAAATATGCTAGTACTAATATTTAGCTTTATTTTTAATAGTGAAGTATGGTATCAGATTTTCACTGTTAGAAATAGAAGACAAAGATAATGTGGATACTTTATAAAGTAATGCAAACAATTTGGAAGTGTATTAAAGGAAGATTATGTACATGATTGTGTTTGTACATAAACAAACTTATAGCCGGCGCCGTGGCTCAATAGGCTAATCCTCCACCTTGCGGCGCCGGCACACCGGGTTCTAGTCCCGGTTGGGGCGCCGGATTCTGTCCCGGTTGCCCCTCTTCCAGGCCAGCTCTCTGCTATGGCCAGGGAGTGCAGTGGAGGATGGCCCAGGTGCTTGGGCCCTGCACCCCATGGGAGACCAGGAAAAAGCACCTGGCTCCTGGCTCCTGCCAGGATCAGCGCGGTGCGCCGGCTGCAGCGGCGGCCATTGGAGGGTGAACCAACGGCAAAAGGAAGACCTTTCTCTCTCTGTCTCTCTCTCTCACTGTCCACTCTGCCTGTCAAAAAAAAAAAAAAATAAAAAAAAAAAAATAAACAAACTTATGAAAAATGAGTGATTAGAGCTTGTGTGTACATGCAGCTATTCAGAAGATGAGAATAATGTGAGTTGAATGTTTTTTGTGAGAGCTATGTGAAAGATAATTAATTATTTTATGATATCTTTATAACTTTTCCTTATAAGATTGAGAGGAAGTAACTTAGAAAGTTAGTTTACTGAGCATGTACCTATCATTATGCAATATTTAACTCATTCATAACGGGACAAGGTTCTTCAATCCTAACCGAAGGCTAAGAATGAAATTCAAGTGGATGCTGAAAACTTGCAAAAGCTTCAAAGCCATACTGATTTTGGCAGGACCATCTTAGGAATTACACCTTATTGCCTTTATTAATTAAGAGGAAAGTTCAGCAGTTTAGCCCTTTATGTGATACAAGGTTAAAAAGATCTTTAGCTTGTATTTCATATTTAACCTGTGATTAAACAAGATTGGTTGAAAACTTTTTTTCACTTATGTGTATTTTGCATCATTTTTTTTATTGGGAAACTGGTAAAATCTTTTCCAAGCAATTGAATAATACGTTGCTGAATTTATTTTCAGACTCTGCTACTAACTTGGATCATTGGTAATAAATATAAGAAATGTAAATCCTTTTAAACAGTTGAGAATCTCTTGCAAACAGTTCCTGGAATTAGACATTAAAATGTTTCAGTATTTAAAAAGCTTTTAAGAGACATTAAAATATGCATATTTGTTGGGTACTATGTGATGTTATGTGTATACATTGGGTAATATCCAATAAGGGTAAATATATTTATTCTCTGAGTCATTGAACATTTTTTATAGTGAAACAGATTTTAAACTGTAATATTTCTTGGGAGAAGATTTTTTTTTTTTTTTAGTTATTGCTGAGCTTTAGAAGACTCATAAAATCTTAACTTGAAGTTGGTGGAATTACATTCCTGTAGATTCTGGAACCGAAGATGTTTCGCTATGCACACAAACTGGAGGTTCAGAGAACAGACGGAGTGCTCAGCCAGTTGTCGCCTCTGCCGCATCTGTATTCTGTTTCCTATTATCAGTTGTCCGAGGAACTAGCAAGGGCATATCCTGAGCTAACTCTCGCCATATTCTCAGGTAGGATTGCTGAACTGGTTACTAATTTTTCTCTAGCAATCATTTCTTAAACTATTTCTAGAAACTTTAAAATGAGTTAAATTTGAGGTTGAGTCAAAACAAAAAAGTAAGTAAAAGAATCATTTTCTTGGGCTGGCGCTGTGGTATAGCAGGTTAACAAAGGCCTGAAGTGGCAGCATCCCATATGGTCGCTGGTTCTAGTCCTGGCTGCTCTTCTTCCAATCCAGCTCTCTGTTGTGGCCTGGGAAAGCAGTAGAAGATGGCCCAAGTCCTTGGGCCCCTGCATCCACGTGGGAGACCCAGAAGAAGCTCCTGGCTTCGGATCAGCACAGCTCTGGCTGTCGCAGCCACTTGGGGAGTGAACCAGCAGATGGAAGACTTCTTTCTCTCCCTCCTCTCTCTCTCTCTCTCTGCCTCTCTTCTCTCTATGTAACTCTGACTTTCAAATAAATTAATAAATCTTAAAAAAAAGAATCATTTTCTTGAATAAGAACTCTTAATACTGATCCATCGAATATCAGGTTCTTCTTGACAGAGTTTTTTTTTTAAGATTTATTTCTTTATTTGAAAGGTAGAGTTACATAGAGAGAAGAGAGGCAGAGAGAGAGAGAGTTCTTCCATCCACTGATTCACTTCCCAGACAGCCGCAACAGTTGGAGCTGTGCCGATCTGAAGCCAGGAGCCAGGAGCTTCCTCTGGGTCTCCCACATGGGTGCAGGAGCCCAAGGACTTGGCCATCTTCTACTGCTTTCTCAGGCCATAGCAGAGAGCTGGATTGGAAGTGGAACAGCCAAGACTCAAACCGGTGTCCATATGGGATGCGGGCACTGTAGGCGGCGGCTTTACCCACTATGTCACAGCGCCAGCCCCTGTAGAGTCTTACAGTACTTCATGACTGGCCTCCCTGCTCACTCCCACTGCAGGAAGGAAAAAAAGGAAGTGAAAGAAGAGGGGGCTTCTGGGGCCGGCACTGTGGCGCAGTGGGTAAAGCTGCCGCCTACAGTGCCCACATCCCATATGGGCGCCGGTTCGAGACCTGGCTGCTCCACTTCTGATCTAGCTCTCTGCTATGGCCTGGGAAAGCAAAAGAAAATGGCCCAAGTCCTTGGGCCCCTGCACCTGCATGGGAGACCCAGAAGAATCTCCTGGCTCCTGGCTCCTGGCTCCTGGCTCCTGGCTCCTAGCTTCGGATCGGCACAGATCCAGCCGATGCAGCCAATTGGGGAGTGAACCAGGGATAGAAGACACTCTGTCTCTCTCTCTCTCTCTCTCTCTCTCTCTCTCTCTCTCTGTGTGTGTGTGTGTAAATCTGACTTTCAAATAAATAAATAAATCTTAAAAAAAAAAGAGGGGCTTCATGTGTGTTTTAAAATATTTCTTTAGTAGCTATAGAATTTCCTGAGTATAATTTGTGTGTTGTCCTGCTTGTAATAACAAATGTGGTCAGGGACAAAGATAAAGATCTCTTTCTGTAAATGAAACCTCTGTGCAGAGGGGCAGGTCGTGCAGAGCCTTGAGCAGAACTGCTGCTAGTCCCACAAAGCTTTCTGGTCTAGCTTCCTTTCCTTGGGGCAGACAACTACTCCTGCCAGGGGTTTTTAGCACCTCCGGGCCATGTGTGGAGTAAGAATTCCTCTCTCCAGACTCAGTCTACTTTCTGATGCAAACTCTATGGTAAATGCCCCCAGCGTGCCTTAGGCTTTTGCTGAATCATTTCCTGCTTGTCAGCTGCAACAAGATCCCACTCCAATCCAAGTACTGGATGCACACCAAAGGTGGCACCCAGGCAATCACAGCGTGCTGCCGTGGTCCTTTCCTTCATCTGGGCTCAAGGCACATGGTCTTAGCTTGCTTGGGACATCTTTCACAGGACCTGTTTCAGCAGTTCATTGTTTCCCATTCCTAACTGACCTGAGTGGGAGAAAAAAGCAGCGGAAACTGCTGACATTCAGTTCTGAAAACCTGTTTGGTTTGCCATGGTAGGTGGCAGCAATCATGCCTCTTTCCTTTTTTTTTTTTTTTTAAGATTTATTTATTTTTTTGAAACTCAGAGCTACACAGAGGAGAGAGAGAGAGAGAGAGAGAGAGAGAGAGAGAGAGGTCTTCCATCCACTAGTTCACCCCCCAGTTGTCCACAACGGCCAGAGCTGAGCTGATCTGAAGCCAGGAGCTTCTTCCGGGTCTCCCATGCAGGTGCAAGGGCCCAAGCACTTGGGCCATCTTCTACTGCTTTCTTAGGCCATAGCAGAGAGCTGGATCGGGGAGAAGCAGCCAGGTCTCGAACCAGTGCCCATATGGGATGCCGGCGCATCAGGCCAGGGCATTAACCCACTGTGCCATTGAGCCACAGTGCTGGCCCTGCCCCTTTCCTTTTTTCAAGCTCCCACATCCTTGACAGCCCTTCCATGATGGATGTTGGTGTTCATCAACACAAGATAGTGGCCGCCGTGAACACTGCTTTTGCTGGAGGTGGGCTTCTGCTGGAGGCTGCTGCACAAACAGCAGAGCCCTGCTGGGCGCGCAGACCCTTTCATTGGTTAGCGTGTCCAGGTCCATGACTCAGCCGCCTTGTCCTTTCTCCTAAAGGAAAAGAAAAGGATTTTAACACTTTTGCTCAAAATAGTGTATTCTAAACCAAAACATAACCTCTCAACCTAAACACATTCTAAAGTGAACCTCAACCAACTCACTGTAATTTTCACTTTCATTGTTCTCATGGCAAGGTGAGCACAGTATCCATTGGGCATTTTACTGTGTACAGATACCGATAGCACCATAAACTTTGCCCTCTTTACAGTTTTTTCTTTTAAAGATTTATTTATTTATTTAGTTATTTGGAAGGCAGAGTTACAGAGAGGCAGCAAGAGAGGGCTTCCATCCGCTGGTTTGCTCCCCAAATGGCCACAACGGCTGGAGCTGGGCCGATCCAAAGCCAGCAGCCAAGAGCCTCTTCTGGGTCTCCCATGCAGGTGCATGACACCAAGCACTAGGGCCATCTTGTACTGCTTTCCCAGGCAATAACAGAGCTGGATTGGAAGAAGAGGAGCCGGAACTCAAAGCTGTGCCCATATGGGATGCCTGCACTACAGGCAGTGGCTTTACTCGGCTATACCACAGTGCTGGCCCCCTCTCTTTACATCTTTAAGGGTCCTTGTTTCATCATTTCTGCTGGTCCAGTGCAGGGTTCTTTACATGATGTCTGCAGCCTGGCTCCTCCCCACCCACTGCTGTCCCCTTCCCCATACTTTGCATGGCCTTGAATGTCTTTGCTATTTCCATGTCCTCAGCAATATTGCTTTCTAGGTAACATATACCATTTTACAGTCCCCTCAACAGTGCACAGAATTATTTTAACTGTGAAAAGTATGTTATGTTTATAACAATTTATGCTAGCTGTTAATTTTCTTTATGATCTATCGTGATAAAATCGATTTAATAGAGAAATAGTGCTTATAATTGGCAATTGTAATGAGTAAAATGTGGCTTCTTATTCTTTAAGAAGGAGATGTTGAAATTAATTACAGATGAAAGCAAACTGAAATTAGGAACAATTCTTGGCTTGTTTTTAATTACAGAGATAAGCCAGAGAATTCAGACAGCGCACCCTGCTGGACGACAAGTAATGCTGCACTATCTGTTACCTTGGATGAACAACATCGAGTTGGTGGATTTAAAACCTTTGCCCACAGCTAGGAGACATGATGAAGATGAAGAGGATTCGTTAAAAGACCGAGAACTAATGGTGACCAGCAGGCGCTGGTTACGAGGAGAAGGCTGGGGATCCCCACAAGCCACTGCAATGGTTTTGAACAATCTGATGTACATGACAGCAAAGGTAAAATGAGTTTTGTATTTGTATTTGCTACACAGAATTATTGAGTCAAGAGGAGTAAAAATGGTTATGAACAGATGAAGAAATTTAATAGTCCTGTGATAACCAAGGATGCATTGTAAATTCCTTTTTAAAATTACATTAGATATAAAAAATTATTTAACTGAAACCATAGGTGGTTAATCATATTGATTTTTGGATTTGTTGAAAGAAATGATCGATCCTCTAAAGTGTGGAAAAGATTAAAGCAGTCTATAAAAATAATATTTTTGATATTTCATGGTAGCAGCTTTGGTTTTAAATAGACAGGCAGTACTAACATGCATGTTGTGTGTGCTGCATTTAGTATGGTGATGAGCTGGCCTGGTCAGAGGTGGAAAACGTGTGGACCACACTTGCAGACGGCTGGCCAAAGAACTTGAAAATAATTTTGCACTTTTTGATCAGCATCTGTGGAGTGAACAGCGAACCAAGCCTCTTGCCTTACGTATGTATTCATGTTCATTTAATAGTATTTTACAAATATATTCACATGTCTTCCTAGAGGCAAGGCAAGGGCTGAGATGATGGGAGTTGGGAAATAGTATGTGGTGTTAGTACTGATCGTTCAACAATGATGATCAGGCATTGTTACAGGCCAGGTACTATGCTAGGCGCTGGGCATTCCAAACTGATGGGTGATACAGATTATATTCTGCAAACTTATGCCTACTTGATTTCATGAATAAATCAGCAAGTTAGTATAGTACAGTTGTGATAAGAGCTGCAAAGGGAAACTGTACAGTGTAGTGGGAAGTAACATGGGGACCACAGCTGCCTGAAAGGAGTAAAGAGAACACTCGAGGGGAAGTGATTCTGAAGCCGAGACCACAGGATCGGGATGTTTATAGTTTCTGCAAGGCAGGAGCTGGCACTTGGGTGTTAGAGCAGGATGCAAACAGGAGGCCAGTGCCTAATGGGTTGTACCTAAGGAAGCTAAGGAAAGCATGGGAAGAGACAGAAGACAAAGGGGAGCATTTGGCCTGGCAGTTGAACTTGCAGTTGGGAAGCCTCCATCCCACACTGGAGCCCCGGATTTCAGTCCCAGCTCTGCTCTCAATTCTAGCTTCCTGCTAATGTAGACCCTGCGAGGCAGTGGTAATAGTTGAAGTAACTTGGTTCCTGCCACACATATGTGAATCCTGGATCAAGTTCCTGGCTACCAGTTTTAGCCCAATTCACTCCCAACTGTTAAGGTCATTTGGGGATTTAACCAGTAGATGGGAGCTCCCTCTATGTCTTTATCTCCTTGTTTCTCAAATAAATAAATATACTTTTTTTAAAAAAGTAGAAAATGAAGAATAGATAAAATGGAGGACGCAACATCTTTGTCTTCCGGAGGGAAAAGCAGCACTTAAATTTGTCCAGAGTAAGAGGACCATGGGAAACCATCAAACATGAGAGTTATGTGGACTCTACACACAGGCACGCATGTTTGTGTATATTCTGTGGGCTTGAGAACATTCGTGAACATGGAAGAGAAGGATAACGTCCTTTTTCCGTGAACTTTCCAAGGCTCCCTCTATGTATAAATGTAGGTCGCAGTCACAGGGCAGCATCTCCCAGTAGTGCCTTCCACAGAAAACTCATTCTATGAGTGCTTCCCAGAAAGTGCCGACGGGTGCTCCTTTAGCAAGCCATCTGACAGCTTTCTGAGCCAGCATTTTCTGAGTTCCCAGTGTCACTGTGAACATCGTTTTGAAGGCACGCCACAGGAAAAGTGTCATTGAGAAGCCCTTAGGAAGTTAGGGGTCTGATCCCAGACAGCTGACCCCACCGGGTCCCTCTGCCCTTCAGCATGTTCACCTCAGGGCCTTTGCTCCTGCACTCCTCTTACCCCAGACAGGATACTACTGTGTCCCTCACCTCCTTCAGCCCTCTCCTCAGCTGTCAGATCTCACAGAGAGCTTTGCTGCCCATGGGTCTACAACTGCCAGTGTCCTCCCTACCCCCATACTCTTTTCCCTTTGCCAGCCTCATAGGTCTTCCTGGCACTGTATCCTCACCACACATGGTTTATGTAGTTTTTCCTCAATCTAGTAGATGGTAAACTCCTTACTGGCAGTTCTGTTTGGATCATTCCTGTATTCCTGGCACCTAGAATAAGTGCTTAATGCCCATCAAACCCATTTAAATGTATGAATGAGTGACTTGGAATTGGAACTAGAAAAAGCACAAGGTTATAATTTTCAGATTTAGAAATGGGGAGTAGCCATTGCCAGGAATTTAAACGGAGTCCTTTTTTATGTCAGTAATCATTTCTTAATTGCCATTTCTCAGGCACTTACTATAGGCCACACTTGGTAAAACCCTTCATCTGCATTATTCCATCTAATTCTCGGAATTAATGTTTGGTAAGACTGCTGCAGTTTCAGAAATGAATGAAAGAAGACAGAGAGAAGTCAGTGCCTCAGGGTCACACAGCCACCTAGCTTTGCCCTGAATGGGGCTGGAACTCAAGCCTGCCTGTGAGTGGGAGGTGCTGGGGCACGAGTGGAGCTGGAGCACTCGACAGGATTAGGGCTGGGAGTGCAGACCCAGGGTTCTCTGTCCAGCGGGGCAAAGCACAGGAGCAGTGCATAAAGCTCGTTCAGAGGAGACTGAACCAGAGAAGGGGGAGAATCAGCAGACACGCGGAGTGCAGAGCAGGAATGAAGAAAGCAGAGGGCTGGGCGCAGAAGGCCGGGTATCACTGGGTACCCAGTAGACACCATCAAGCATGTTTTCAGATTTGTGCAGGGGTCATCTGCAGCATGGCTTCTCATGTGTGTGTGTGTGTGTGTGTGTGAGAGAGAGAGAGAGAGAGAGAGAGAGAGAGAGAGAGACTCTTGCAGATCTGATTCTGATTCTGAGGGTGGGGGTGGGGTGTGAGGGTATGTATTTCTAGCAAGTTATAGATGATGATGCTTTTGTTGCCAGATCAGGGCCAGATCTGGGCCAAACCGAGGCCAGGAGCCAGGTGCAGGGGCCCAAGGACTTGGGCCATCTTCCGCTGCTTTCCCAGGCACATTAGCAGGAAGCTGGGTTAGAAGTAGAGTAGCCAGGACTTGAACACACACCAGTATTGGATGCTGGCATCGCAGGGGCTAGCTTAGCTTAACCCGCTACGCCATAGTTCTGGCCCTGCTTTACGAATTTCATTCATTTAAAGTAGGTACTATTACTGTCTCCATTCTGCAGAAGAGAAAACTGAAAGTAACTTTCCAAGTGGTGCAACTAGTGAGTGTTAGGTCCGCATTTCAATGCAGGCAGTGTAGTTTGAGGTCTAGATCAGTGCTAATTCCTTGCTTCTAATTATGACTATTTCTTCTTTTTTAAAAATATTTTATTTGTTTATTTTTAGAGATAGAGTTACAGAGAGAGAGGGAGACAGAGAAAGAGGTCTTCCTTCTGCCAGTTTACTCCCCAAATGGCTGCAGTGGCCGGAGCTGGGCCGATCTGAAGCCAGGAGCCTGGAGCTTCTGGGTCTCCCACCTGGGTGCAGGCGCCCAAGCACTTGGGTCATCCTCTACTGCTCTCCCAGGCCACAGCAGAGAGCTGCATCGGAAGAGAAGCAGACAGGACTCAAACTGGCACCCATATGGGATGCTGGCACCACATGTAGAGGCTTTAGCCCACTATGCCACAGCTCCAGCCCCGACTCTGTACTCAGAATGGGGAAGGCAGAATAAAAGATGAATCCTGAATTTGGAGGTTGGCTGACTAAAAATCAGAGGAAAATCTTAGGATGATGTTAACCAAAACTTCTCCATTAAAAAAAAGAAAACTTTAGGGATAGCCATTTGGTATAGCAGTTAAGATGCCCACATCCCATATCAGTGCCTGGTTGGAGTCCCCTCTCTGCTCCTGATTCCAGCTTCTTTGTAATGTGTACCCTGGGGGGCATCAGGTACTGGCTTCAGTACTTGGGTTCCTGCCACCCTATGGGAGACATGCTGATTGACTTCCTGGTTCTGGCTTCACTGGCTCTGCTCCAGCTTCTGTGGGTGGGCATTTGGAGTGAACCAGTAGCTGGGAGATCTCTCTCTCCCTCTCTATCTTCAAATAAAATTAACAAATAAATAATGTATAGTAAAAAAAAAAAACCTTTATGGAAAAGCAAATTTTATTGCTTACAAAAGAAAAAAGCAAAGTAAAGGAAGTGTCTAAAGTTGTGGGAACCACTAAACAATATGTTCAGTTCCCACCAGATCTAATGTGGGGCTCGAGGAGGACACTGGTGATGACGCTGATTAATGTCTTATTGCTGGTCAATACCTGCTCACATTTAGATTGTACTTATTCAGCTAACACTTGCAATTACTCTGCTAAAATTGAAGACATTTATAAGATAAGACTTTTGCTTTTTCTTTTCTGGATGATTTCTTTTGTGACAGGTGAAGAAAGTTATTGTGTATTTAGGTAGAGACAAAACAATGCAGTTGCTGGAGGAGCTGGTGAGTGAGCTTCAGCTGACCGACGCCGTCAGTTCCGGGGTCACTCACATGGATAACCCCCCGTATTACCGAATCACTTCCAGCTGTAAAATCCCTTCCGTCACCTCAGGTGAGACGTTACTTGAAACTGATGACTTTTCTATCAGAAGAGAAGCTTTACATAACTGCTCATTTTAGCAAGTGTTTGAGTCTTCCAATATTACTGAGGAAACAAAAGCAAATACGAGTCATGTTTGGAAATTAATTTTATGAGACTTTGTAAATCTTCCAATAAGTAAAGGATTTGACAGTGGAAGATGTTTATAGTATAGAGGGAAATGATATTTACATACTATCCAGAACTGGAATATAAATTTATATATCCCTATATAACAGTTGTATTTTTAGTGAATATAATTGTCATGTTAAACTTAGAAAATGCTTACTTGCTAAAATTATTTGTGTAACTTCTCTTTATAATTATTTGAATATATATTATACATTGTTTCCAATCAAGTATCTGTATTTATATGTAATACATACAGTTATAATAATTATTATAATCTTTTAACTTTATTTTTGTTGTAAATTAACACATAATTGTGTATATTTATGGAACACAATATAATATTATGGTTTCTTTATATAAGGTGGAATAATTAAATCCAGTGAATTAATATATCCATTACCTTCAATATTTTTCAAATGTAATATTTTAAGTTGCAGAACTGTTCTTGAAAGAGTAATTCCGTTGAAAGTCAATATAATAACCAGATAATTGGAGATGATATTTCTATGAAATTCTTTGTGACTCAGTATTTATTAATATTTCAGCATGTTAAGAATGTCTGTATAATTAGAAATATTTTAAGTTATATCTTTATAACTTTTGTATTGTTTCCATTTCAGTTTTTTCTATTTTCTGGGGGATTTCTAATAATACTTTTATTGAATTACCCAATCTACTAGAATGTTTTGAAGGTTTTTCTTTTCCAAAGATTTTTCTTTTTAATTAGAATTTTTTAGTGGCATCTCATTCATGGTTCCTGGCTGGACTTTTTCTATATCTGACAAAGTTATAAATTTTTTTTCTCCCAGCAGAAATCTCAACATTCTCTGTATTGCTGTTTGTTTTGATTTGTCTTAGTAAAAGTTTTCCTTGAAAGCCTACCAATTCTAGATCTCTTTACAGAAAGAGTGGAGTATTAAAAATAGCTAAGTCTTTTGTTGTGTGATGATTTCAATGGTGTCAGTGTCTATAGGTCTCTTCTCTTGGATCAATTAGATTTCCCAGAGACAACTCTTCCTCTCACCTGTCTGCAGTAGAAGGGGTGTGTTCATCTGTGGATGAGACTTATTTAAACACCAAAGCCTTCATGTCTTTTGGAAGCCCAGTGGGATAAAATGTTTGTGGGGATGGAAGGAGAGCTGCAGCCTCAAACTAGCGTGCATATTTTTACCTAATCTCCCTTTTCTCAATAAGATGCTTCCTCCCTCAACCCCAAGTAGCATGCCCTCGTCCAGAAATCTGATTTCCTTTCATTAGAAAAGATTCCTGACAGTCTGTGTATTATAGGCACCTACCCATCAGAGACAGGGAGATAGATTTTGGGAACCACCTACTTCTAAAATAGGTTTTTTAACCAATTCTCACTTCTTTTACAAGTACTCAGTGCTACCCATTGCTGAACCTTCTGTGCTCAACAGTATAGATCTGGAAGCTTCCTACTTGTTCCAACTACCTGCTGAGGATTCAACCTCCTTAACAATGATTTCTAGCCCATTTATTTTCTGGCATTCAAAAATGTGTTGCTACTATCGCCTTGCCCTCTTGTTTACTATGAATACATGTCTTTCAAAAAGTCACTTTCCTCTCTTTTCAGTGGCACTTGGACTGAAATCTTTGTTCTTTTAATTACCCAGGTCTTTTAAAATTCACCGGCAGTTTGTTCTGTTCCAGGAACTACTTCCAGTAGCAATACAATGGTAGCCCCCACAGATGGCAATCCTGATAATAAGCCCATAAAGGAGAACCTTGAGGAGAGGTGAGTGCTTCCCACTTGGTCGTTAGCCTTCCACTATGATGAGACTGTCTTCTGAATAAACCCGTTTCTGCACTGGCATGTGCATTTTGTTGTATTAAAATTCTAGCATAGAAATGTATTTCTATATTGAACATTTTCTGCATGGACTTTTTACATTCAAGATGTTGATTGGTAGATTTTTTTATATTTTGTATTGAATGAATAGGTGGAGTATGATGAGTCACTTTTTGTGTTGCATATTTTTTCATTTTTCTAAGTGGGTGTTTACTTTCCCTATTTTATATAAAATAGGTTTTACCAGAACACATATTTCAGAAAATCTTTATGTAGAAATAATTGGCCCAAAAGGTGAAGCTTTTGGACTCTGAGATCGAAATTGCTATGTGTCTTAATAAACCTTTGTCAATAATTGGCATGCCGAGTTCTTTTTTTCAACCTAGAGTGTAAACTGTAAAGTACAAATGCCATTTCACGGCGAGCTGAGACTAATGGCAGTGATCCCTCCCCTAGCTACGTGCACCTGGACATCTGCAGCGGCCTCAACAGCCACTTGAATCGGCAGCATCACAGACTGGAATCACGATACAGCAGCAGCTCTGGGGGATCTTATGAAGAAGAAAAAAGTAATGAAGCCCAAGTATTTTTTTTAATATTAGTATCATGGTGAGGTATCTTGTTAATTTATATATGTTATTAAATATATTTTGTCCAACAAATGGTTTTATAAGAGAGTGTTTCACTGGTGGTGCTCCAACATCATCTGAACTGTCTTGATTTAAGAAACTGATTTTAAGAAGCAACAGAAGTGGAAAAATTTGCTTTTGAGAGCTCAGGTTCCCTATAGACAAATCAAAGGAGACGGCAGAATTGGTGCCCAGAGAGCATCATAGACAAATGCTGGAAACAGATTAGTGTTTTTGATGAGGTTTGCTCTTTCTGCACCCATTCATGTTTTACTAAAAATGGTTCTCCCTTGTAATTAATTGTAAAGTGAAGGCTGGCACCGCGGCTCACTTGGCTAATCCTCCGCCTGCGGCACTGGCACCCCAGGTTTCTAGTCCCCGTTGGGGCACCGGACTCTGTCCCGGTTGCTTCTCTTCCAGTCCAGCTCTCTGCTGTGGCCCTGGAAGGCAGTGGAGGATGGCCCAAGGGCTTGGGCCCTGCACCCTCACGGGAGACCAGGAGGAAGCACCTGGCTCCTGGCTTCGGATCGGCACAGCGCACCAGCCGGAGCAGCCATATGGGGGGTGAACCAACGGAAAAGGAAGACCTTTCTCTTTGTCTCTCTGTCTTTCACTGTCTAACTTTGCCTGTCAAAAAAAAAATTGTAAAGTGAGTAACCCCCTGATTCTCACTGGCACATTAAGGTAAGGGGATACTAGAAAATAAAGGCTTTTAGCCTGAGAAGGGACCCTAAAGGTAATCTGGTCCAGTCTCTTCTCATGTTGCTCATGTTGGAACTGCGGTCCAGAGAGGTTAAGTGACTTACCCACGTCACACAGAACTCACATTTCCTGACGTCATTTTTTACTGCACCCTGTAGCCCCACTGTGGTAGAGCAGATGTGTCCTTTAAACGTGGGGTTGTGTCAGCCCTGTCTCAGGAAATTTAGAACTTACCAGCAACCCCTGTTATCAGGCATCTTCACCCATAATGTGGTCCCCTGGCTTGAACACCAATTATGGAGTCATAATAAAATGCTAATAGAGTTTTGTTTTGATATGAAGGTTGAAACCTAAATTGATTTCTGTCTCCTCTTTTCTCTTCATCCCTCTCCCTCCCTTTCTCTCCCTTTGCCTAATTACTGATAATTATATCCAGGTCTTACTAGCAAACATATGTTAAAGTAGTGAGAAATTATTTTTTGTCACTTTCCAGTGCTATAAATAGTTGATGTCTTACTAGAGATTGCATCTATTGGCAGAAATTAGATGGCATAGAAAATGAGCTCATTTTATCTTGATAGGTGATTCAATGCCACTTTATTCTAATTGGCGGCTGAAAGTGATGGAGCATAACCAAGGAGAGCCACTGCCCTTCCCACCAGCTGGAGGCTGCTGGTCGCCGCTGGTGGATTACGTGCCTGAAACGTCGTCACCTGGATTACCTCTGCACAGGTGGACTGCAGCGTCATTCCTGTTTCATTTGAGCCAGTTGCTGCTGAACACTCAGCTGTCTTTATGCTGTCTGAAAACACCGATTAAAAGCCAGCTTCCATATTGTGACGCTGCAACAAATTAGATTGATGATGTGTTTAGACTTTAACCATATTAAATTAATATTAGTGATTCTAATTCTGCTGCTGCATTTCTGGGTGTCTGGCATAGGGACTTGACCTTCCTGGGACCCAGTTACCACATCGGGAAGATGTGAATTTCTTGTCCTCAGCACTCTTATTTTGAATTGAGTTCAGCTGAATTCTGTTTAGCAAAATCACAATAGAACAATGACTGCATTCTTTCAAGACTTGTGCATGCCCACATACATATTGAACACTTACGTGGCAAGCAGCGTGCTAGGTCTTAAGGTTGAAAAATGAAGAAAATATGACCTTGACCTCAAGGAACTCTTAGTCCTCAGCCCTTGTTTTGTTCTAGAGCTGTCACTCAACAGTTTTTCAGTTGTCTTTGTTTTTTTTTTTGTTTTGTTTTGTTTTGTTTTCTTTGATAAATTGTATTTTCCTTGAAATGTAATAATAAAATACTCAAGTGATTTGTACAGAATTTGCTCTAGGTTTCTTTAGTTATAGCAACACACTAATAGTCCTCTTGCTTGTCATAGGTGTAACATAGCGGTGATCCTATTGACTGATCTGATCATCGATCATAGTGTGAAGGTGGAATGGGGAAGCTACCTCCATCTTCTTCTTCATGCAATTTTTATAGGTAAACAATATTTGATCCTAATTCCTTCATTTTATATTTTGATGACCATGTGAAGTCAGTATGACATAAGTGATATAAGAACATTTTTACATGTTTCAGTATCCTGGATTTTGTGTGTTATTTTTGTGACAGTGACACTTTGCACTCCTGGTCCAATGAGGAGTTATTCTGTCTCTCTTTTACTCACAAATATGTTTGTCATCCCTATTCCTGTTCCAGTCCTGTGACCACTCACCCTCCAACACAGATACATACACAAACGCACATGTACTCTGCCTGGAAAAGTTCTGTAGTTGTACCAAGAGTAAAATTCTTTTGCCTCTGGGATTGGGAATTTTCAGAGTGAATGGCAGTTAGAGTTCCAAGTGTTTCCCTGAAGAATTGGGTTGTTGGAGAGTTGGAATGGTACATCTGAAATTCCATCCTGCTGTCTGGTCTACAATACCTTTGATGGTTACAGGCATGGCTTCCTGAAGCAAGTTACAACAACCATCTTTTTAGAAGTTGTCTTGAAATGCATGCTTATTATGCATGTATACATTTCTCTCTTTCTTTTTTTTAAAGATTTACTTATTTAATCGAAAGTCAGAGTTATAAGAGAGTGGAGAGGCAGAGAGAGAGAGAGAGAGAGAGGTCTTCCATCCACTGGTTCACTCCCCAGATGGCTGCAACGGCCGGAGCTGCACTGATCCGAAGCCAGGAGCCAGGAGCTTCTTCCAGGTCTCCCACGTGGGTGCAGGGGCCCAAGGACTTGGGCCATCTTCTGCTATCCCAGGCCACAGCAGAGAGCTGGATTGGAAGAGGAGCAGCCAGGACTAGAACCAGCGCCCATATGGGATGCCGGTGCTTCCGGCCAGGGTGTTAACCCGCTGAGTCACAGTGCTGGCCCCACGTGTATACATTTCTTTGGTAGCCAGATAATTACTATTTTGGACTAGGCACACAAACACAAAAATGCCTGCCTTTTTAAAAAGTTCATATAGGTATAGTGTTATATAGCAGTGTAATAATGTCTAAGGGGCCACAAAAGTTTAAACATGGACCACATTTACAGTCTTGGGGGCTGGGTATTTAACCTAGTGATTAAGATACCCACACCCCATATCAGAGTACCTGAGTTAGAGTCCTGGCTCTCTTCCCCATTCTACCTTCCTGCTAATGCACTCCTTGGAAGGCATCAGTGATGGGTCAAGTAGTAAGGTTTTTACCACCCTTATGGAAGACCTGGATTGAGTTCCTGGCTCCTGGCTTTGGCCTGGTGAAGCACTGGCCATTGCAGGCTTCTAGGGAATGACCTGGTGGATAGAAGTTCTCTGTGTGTGTGTGTGTCTTTCTCTGTCAAAGCAAAACAAAAGAAAACTTGATTCTCTGATACTATTGGACAATGAGCTATTATAAAAGTTTATAAGAACCCTAGACCAATTTTAAAAACCTATGTAATATATCATGTTCCATGAAGTCTTTTGTGTAATGTCTGTTGCAAGAATATTCACTGTTTCTCTTTCCTGACTATGACTTTCTGCTCTCCTTTCTAGGGTTTGACCACTGCCACCCTGAGGTTTATGAACATTGTAAACGCTTGCTTCTGCACTTATTAATAGTAATGGGACCCAACAGTAACATCCGAACTGTTGCCTCTGTTCTTCTCAGGAACAAGGAGTTTAATGAGCCCAGGGTGCTTACCGTCAAACAAGTTGCACACTTAGATTATACTTTCACAGGTATTTCCTTTAAATGTACAATTTGGAATCCCTGTGCAATTTTGGACAAGAGGAAGTCAACTAAATAAAAGTTGAAATACTAGAGTGTAAATATATATTTTAGTGGGCTTTTATCATTTTAAGTACCATTTATATTATTTATAAATCAGGAACAGAATGAATTAAGCTTATAATATTTGAGTCTTTATTGCCTTCAAGTATCTGTCAGATTTTAAGTTCTGAATATGTAAGTAGAAAGTTCAATGGAAGAGTACTTAATTTATTGAATGCTAGTTATGAAAAAGATGTTGAACATATATTTCTCCTCCAAAGATCTGAAAATTAGCAAGTGAAGACATTGAAAAAATTTTAATTCTCTTCACTATATTTGCTGCATTTAAAATGTTATATATTTTGAAGTAGTGAGACCAAATTAATGGGATTTAATGTAAAATTTATTTCACTCTCAATGTTAATTTTTTTCTTACTTTGTAAGTTATATTTTCTTCTTTCCTATCAGCCTTGACATTTTTTATTATATTAGTATAAGCAGGCTGCTAACAGATGATATAGAAAATACTTTTAGACATTAGAATTATGTCTATTTCTGATCATATTTTGTTAGGCATGCAAGGTTAATGGATTTTAAAGTTACTTATTTAAAACCCTGTCATTTACTTAAAACCCTGTAGTTAGCAAGAAAAAATTATCAAGAAACTTCCTGGCCTTTAAATATTATAATTTAAAGAAAAATGGAGTAAAGTTTACCACGCTTTTATGTTAAAGCACCTTCATTCAAAATCCCATGGTTTGTTGTTCATCTTTAAGGCTCCTTTTGCCATTTTTGTAAATATGGGCATTAGTAATAACCTATTTGTTTAAGAACTGACTGAGAAATATTACAAATTGACTTTAAGATGATCTTTCATTAAGTAAAATGAAGAAATGAAAAAATCTTTTCTGTAAGAAATGAAAAATCAGTTTGCATTATAGAAATATGACTGCATTAATCAGTGCGGAGAAAATACGGCAGAATACTAGGAAGCTGCCACTTGCAGCTCTCTTCAGCAGATGGCAGCAGGGTACTGCACCATAAGGGTGAAAACATGTGTGCCCAAAACTCACTTCCTGTAATTCTGGTGTTGTGAGTATCAGCAGGAGCGTGCTCATGGCAGCTAGCACTGACAGATTTTCTCCTGTTTCCTACCTAGTCTGTAAGGATCAACATCAACGTATAATTGAATTCTTTATGTAGTGTGTGACATTCTTGTATAAGTCAATATTCACGACAAGCTTTCTCTTTCAGCAGGCATTAATGATTTTATACCTGATTACCAGCCCTCCCCTATGACCGACTCAGGGCTTAGCTCAAGTTCTACCTCTTCTAGCATCAGCTTAGGAAATAACAGTGCTGCCATTTCACATCTGCACACCACCATCCTCAATGAGGTTGACATCTCAGGAGAGCAGGATGGAAAAGTCAAAACCCTCATGGAATTCATTACCTCAAGGTAACATTTGCAGCTCTTAGCATTCCAGCAATATTTAGGTCATGGCATTCTTTCATTGTTCAGTTTTGTTTTTTTTTTTTAAGATTGATTTATTTATTTGAAAGAGTTACACAGAGTGGGAAGGAGAGGCAGAGAGAGAAAAAGAGAGAGGTCTTCCATCTGCTGATTCACTCCTCAATTGGCTGTAACGGCCTGAGCTGGGCCGATCTGAAGCCAGGAGCCAGGAGCTTCTTCTGGGTCTCCCATGCAGGTGGAGGGGCCCAAGGACTTGGGCCATCTTCTACTGCTATCCCAGGCCATGGCAGAGAGCTGAATCAGAAGTGGAGCAGCCAGGACTCGAACTGGTGCCCATATAGCATGCCAGCACTATAGGCGGCAGCTTTAACTGCTATGCCACAATGCCAGCCCCCACATTGCTCAGCTTTTGTAAGCCACACTTTTGTTGTCTGAAATGTCATGAGTTTGGAATACACAGATTTGTATTGGAGAGTATTTTGAAAATTATGATATAACCAAAGATTTTCTTCTTTTGTACTCACAAGGAACAGGGCCTTAATCAGGCCTGGTTACTAAGTTCCCAGTAGAGTACCTAAGTACATATTCTACTCTCATTAGCTATGTTATCCGTTGGTCATTATATATTTATCTATGGCCTACTCTTTGCAAGGCACTATAAGTAAAGAAGGAAAATAGATAGGGAGAAAACCTGCTGTCACAGCAAAGCAACATCACAGGGGTATGAAAAAACGAAGTGAAGTGGTGAGTTATCCATTCTGACTGCAATGCTGAGAAAACAGAGTTTTGCTAAACAATATTAGAAAAGGTAAGAGTTCAAACTGGAGGGCTATAAAGGTATGGGATGCAATGAAAATTATTGAACTAGATGGGAAGAGTGAGACAAATGATTAAATGAATAAATGGAGATGGTTAGCCCTACAGCAGAGTGCAGATGGATTAGAGGTGGAAGGGACTGTAGGCAGCATGACCCTACACTTTGCGATAAGCTGACTGAGAATGTAAAAGTATTTAAAAAAAGAAAAAATTGGGGTTGCGCTGTGGCATAATAAGTTAATCCTCCGCCTGTGGCGCTGGCATCCCATATGGGCACTGGTTCAAGTCCCAGCTAATCTGCATGGGAGAGCATTGGGAGATGACCCAAGTTCTTGGGCCCCTTCACCTACGTGAGAGACCCAAAAGAAGCTCCTGGCTTCTGCTTGGCCGTTGTGGCCATTTGGGGACTGAACCAGCAAATGAACTATCTCATTCTCCCTCCTGCTCTCTGTATCTCTGCCTTTCAAATAAATAAATGAATATTTAAGAAAAATAAAATAAAAAGTAGGAGTAGACTGACATGCTATTTAATCTATTCAGCTACCATCCTTTCTAGTTGTACAAAGGTGAAGTTTAGGTAAGAATGACCAACTATTACTGTAAATTAAAAACCAAAGGCATCGGGGTCAGTGCTGTGGCGCACTAGGTTAATCCTCCGCCTGCGGTGCCGGCATCCCATATGAGCGCCGGGTTCTAGTCCCGGTTGCTCCTCTTCCAGTCCAGCTCTCTGCTGTGGCCCGGAAAGGCAGTGGAGGATGGCCCAAGTGCTTGGGCCCTGCACCCACATGGGAGACCAGGAGGAGGCACCTGTCTCCTGGCTTCGGATTGGCATAGCTCTGGCTGTAGTGGCCATTTGGGGAGTAAACCAACGGAAGGAAAACCTTTCTCTCTGTCTCTCTCTCACTGTTTGTAACTCTACCTGTCAAATAAATAAATAAATAAATCTAAAAATAAAATTAAAAGATCAAAGGGGATCACATGTGTTGTCTGTTTTCAGAAAAAGAGGGCCGCTTTGGAACCATGAGGACGTCTCTGCCAAGAATCCCAGCATAAAGAGTGCTGAGCAGCTAACCACATTTTTGAAACATGTGGTTTCTGTTTTTAAGCAGTCAAGCCCAGGTATCTTTTAATAAAATTTCATATAATATTGAATTTTAATGAGATATTTTAATGTGATATCAAATTTTCTGAAAATAGCAAAAAGTTGACAACTGATTTCTACATTTCAGTTTTAGTTTTTTATTTTATTTTATTTTTTTTTTTTTATTAACAACCCATTTTGGTTGCAGAGAAATTAAGGTACTACCTAAAAGAAAAGAATGCTTCGCATCTTATTTTCCTATATGATGGCATCATCAAATTACAGTATAATTATGAAAAATTGAAGTGACATAGAGATTATATACTTAAAAATTCTTTAATACTGGCTTCTCTGATATAAAGTTTAACACATTCTGAAAATCACAGTAAAAATTTATGTGTGTGAGTCAGTGTTTCTCAACTAGAGCTGATTTGGCAATGTCTTGAGACATTTTTGTCACAATTGCAGGGCAGGGGCAAGGGGTTGCCTACTGGTACCTAGTGAATAGAGGCTAGGGACACTGCTGAACTCTGTGCACTGCCCAGCACTGCCCTTCCAACATAGAATTATGTGGCCCAAAATGTCAGTAGGGCCAAAGTTGGAAAACCCTGTCCTCAAGCATCACTTCTCTAGGCATTAGCTCAAAGAATCATCTGGAATGCAAATGAAGCACAAACACAGAAAAAAGCACTGACATAAAAGACATAAAATGTGAGTGTCCATTTAGTTTGCTGGTCAGTGGGCTGATAATGGTATTCAAATGGTTAGCCTCTGATTATAACCCCTGTATTCTAAAAACTTCAGACAACCCACTTGTTGTCTTTGTTTTCACAGAAGGAATTCATTTGGAGCGTCATCTTAGTGAAGTTGCACTGCAAACAGCCCTTTCTTGTTCCTCCCGACACTATGCTGGGCGTTCCTTTCAGATCTTCAGGGCCCTAAAGCAGCCTCTTTCTGCAACGACACTTTCTGACGTTCTCTCCAGACTGGTAGAAACTGTGGGGGACCCAGGAGAGGAGGCACAGGTATGTCATGTCTTCTTTCCAGTTACTGAGCCACTGCTAGTTGCCAAGGAAACCGCCAACTACAGCTTGCTGCTGCTGGATGAAGATAGTGATCATATGGAAATACTAACAGGGGGCAAGCATCCAGGCTAAGCTACGCATCCCACACTGGATTACTTGGGCTACATTCCCAGCTCTGACTCCTGATGCCAGCTTCACACTGGCGAAAACCCTGTGGGGCACTGGAGATGGCTCAAGCAGTTGAGCTTCTTCGACCTGGGAGACCTGGATTGAGTTTCTGACCCCTGGCTTCGGGAGATTTCTTTCTGTCTGTCTGATTAATTAATTAATTAAATAAATAAAAAGAATTCCTAATGTCAGATTGAAAGCAGGCAAAGAATTAAGAAAGAAATTTAAGTTTTATAGTTACCAATCACTTAAATCAAATAGTTTAATGCCTATCAGAGAAAGATATACACATACACACCCCTCTGGATATTATCCTGGGATGACCACAAGGTAAAAAATAGGAAGTTAAATTTAAATGTAAAGTAGAACATTGAATGTCACTTCTTAAGATGTATTAAGTGAAATATTATACTAGGGAATTAAGAATTCACAGACTAATGATTTTATTAGCACTGTGCTGGACATTGAGGATACAGAGGTGAACAAGACAAAGTCCCTGGCATTCTGGTGCCTAAGTCTACTGGGGGAAACAAGCCTTTAATCTCTCAGTGTGGCCTGAAACAATTTTAATTGTGCTAAAGGCTATGAAAATAATAAGATAAAGGAGTGCCAGGGAGAAGGAGTCATTTTGTGTGATCATCTGAGAAGATGGTTTCTGAACAGATACTAAAATGAAGTGGGTTCTCCTGATAACCTTGGGAAGGAACATTTCAGGCCGAGAAAAGTAGGACTACGAAGTACAAAGGCCGCAAGGCAGAAGCAATCACCTTTTTTGAGGAACATCAATAAAATCAGTGTGGCTAGAAAATAGTGGTGGAGTGGCAGCAGACTGATGAAGAAGGCAGGTCCAGATCCTGTATGGCCCAGTGGGCCCTGGCATGAGCTGGGACTTTATGGATGTGATTTGCTATTGAGGAAGCTCACTGTGGCTTCTGGGTGGAGTCCTTAGGAGAAGGCAAGAGTGCATGCAAGAAGTCCTGTAGGAGGTTATGTAGGAGTCTTTGCTGAAATAGTAGTAACTTAGATTAAAGGAAGCTATGGAAGTCGAGAGGATGGTATATTTTAAAATTAGTATTTTCAAAACTTGTTGGATGCAATTCAGATGTGAAAGAAGGATGAGTGGCAGGCAAATAACAGTGGTTCAGACATCACTTGGGAAACATGCATCCCATGAGAGCCAGGGTGCAAGTCCTGGCTCTGCTTCTGATCCAGCTTTCAGTTTTATGCATTCTGGAGGCAGGAGATGATGACTCAAGTACTTAGGACCCTGCCACCCTTGGATGGAGTTCCTGGCTCCTGACTTTGAGCTGTTCTAGCATTAGCTTTGTGGACATTTGGAGAGTAAACCAGGGAATAGGAAATTTCTATCTATCTGTCTTTCTCTCTTGTCTCATTGCCTTTCAAATAAATAAAAAATTTTTTCAAAACAAAGAAAGAAACAAAAAATGACTCCTAGATTTCTGACCCAAGCAATTTTGAGTAAATTATGGTGCCATTATAATCAATTTATACCATTAGTTTGATGAGTTTTCATCAATCTGCAAGATCATGTTGCTTAAGAGTTTAATCATTTTGTAATATTAATGTGGAGTTTGTTCTATTTTTAAGTCTCTCATCGGGTAGTCCATTACAGTTTCTTTTTACCAGTGCATAATTAATTAAACTCTCCTTTTTTTCCAGGGATTTGTGATTGAGCTTCTTCTCACATTGGAATCTGCAATTGATACTTTGGCTGAAACCATGAAGCATTATGACCTTCTTTCTGCCCTTTCTCAGTAAGAATTTAAACAAGGCAACCTACTATATACAGCATTCCAATACCTAAATACCTTTATAGCATTATGTCATTTTAATCTTGGGGGAGAGAATAATACCCCAGAAAACAAATGGTTCCCCAGTAGGAGAATGGACCTCAGGCCTCTGTAGAGTCCTCTTGTGATGGCCAGTGGGACAGTGTTACTGGGGCTTCATTGACGAGCTCCCACCTGCCAATTTCCACATCCCATTGCCCTCTGGACAAGCCTCCTCCCACCCACCCAGTTCCCAAATTGTCCCTTCTGCTGGCAGCACCCTCCCCGCCCCCTTTCCCTGCCTTGCAAACCCCAGCTTGAGGAATCCTTTAAGTCCCATCTCAAACCTTACCTCCTAGCTAAGCGTGGTATTACTGCTAACTCCTTTCTGTGGGTTCTCACAGTGTGTCTTCATATTTTAGTAACACCTCTAAGCAGCTGATAAAATTATCCACTTACATAAAAATTACCCACTTACATATCTCTCTGCACCCAGCCCCCAAGGCTTTCCCTAACATTCCCAGCCTTCTGCAAGACTGCCGGCACATACAGAAAACATTTGGTCACTAGTATTTTTAGTCAGTGATGATTGAATATATAAGTACAGAGAAATCAAAAATAAATAAATATTTGAGCTTGGTTCTTTTGGAAAGAGGGTGCCATTGACAGAGAGGGACATCAGGACCATCGAGTTTGAGGTCGAAAGAGATGAGGTCTGCTTTGGACTTCATGTGTACCTTAGTCCCGGAACTGAAAGTTATCCGAGTTGACTGTAGCAGAGCGTCTCATTCTAACTCAGTGATGAAGCTGTTAGCCACAGTAGGAAAGGTACCATTGTATATGTTTTGCTTTAATATGGTGAGAAAACTGGAATTTGAAGAAACAAAGTCAGATGTCCTGATAGCTGGTCTATCGGGTAACCGTTTCTGTTGTTCGGTGCCTTCAAGAGTAAAATTAATGCAGCAAAAGAAGTGACAGTGCATGTGTTCATCTTTTCTTTCTTTTCTTTTTTAAAAAAGAACCTCATACCATGATCCTGTAATGGGAAACAAGTTTGCAGCTAACAGGAAAAGCACTGGACAACTCAATCTAAGCACAAGTCCCATTAATAGTGGCAGTTACTTGGGATATAACAGCAATGCAAGAAGTAACTCTCTAAGATTAAGTTTAATTGGTGACCGAAGAGGTGACCGGCGGCGCAGCAACACACTGGATATCATGGACGGGCGGATCAACCACAGCAGTAGCTTAGCAAGGACGAGAAGCCTCTCCTCTCTCCGAGAGAAGGGCATGTATGATGTGCAGTCCACTACTGAGCCTACCAACTTGATGGCCACCATTTTTTGGATCGCAGCATCGTTACTAGAATCAGATTACGAATATGAATACCTCCTGGCCCTCAGGCTCCTCAACAAACTGCTTATCCACTTGCCTTTGGATAAATCCGAGAGTCGAGAGAAGATTGAAAATGTGCAAAGCAAATTGAAATGGAATAATTTCCCAGGCCTTCAACAGCTCTTCCTTAAAGGTTTTACCTCAGTATCTACACAAGAAATGACCGTGCACCTCCTCAGTAAACTCATTTCTGTCTCCAAACACACATTGGTGGATCCTTCCCAGTTGTCAGGTGATGTTAACATAATTGCACCAGCACTTTGCATTTTCATATAGTGAAAGGTGAACTAAAACCATTTGTTTTGAAATCTAATGTTTGCTTTTCTGCAAAGTTACAGCTTTTGAGAATGTGACATAGCTTAAATTATTTGGTAACAGCAAAAACAATTGAACTTAGAAGATCAAATATCCCAGGAAGTGAAAATAAAATGGTTTCTGAGAACCACTTACAGAATACCTTTAACTTTTAAAATAATGTGCAATAAAATTGGTTATTGTTTGCTTTTTTTTTTTAATAGGCTTTCCTCTTAACATCCTTTGCTTATTGCCTCATTTAATCCAGCATTTTGACAGCCCAACTCAGTTTTGCAAAGAAACAGCTAGTCGAATAGCAAAGGTAAGCAAATGTTATGCTGAAAAGTGACACTACAGGGCAGTTATTCTGTGGTGTGTCTGAGAGTGGGGCGGGGGAGCTATGAAGAGTCTCCCTTTATGTCCTGTATGAATTTTGCATCTAAATTACTTTATTTATACTTATGAAGGAGTTATGTAGTAATGATTAAAGTTAAACTGCGCAAATGACAGTGAATAAAATCATTTAGAGTAACAGTTCTCTGAGTCTGAGTCTTTTTCTGCTCCTTTCTTCTACTTTTTCCCCTACCTCTCTGTCAATTTCTCTTTCATGCATTTATCCACTACCAAATATCTCCTGGGCACGGGGTTAGGTACTAGGAATACAGCCATAAGCATAGCAGATAGAATACTCACCCTTGTGGACTGTAGAGTGGGGGATGCAATCAAGTAAGTAGACAACCGTGACAGAGTCTGATGAGCAAGGAATTCATGTCTAAGGAGACAGTGAAGGCTGGAGAGGAGTAACCACAGTAAGATTCCCAAATGAGGGCCAAGCAGAAGAAATCCCATGTGCAAAGGCCCTGAGGAAGAAAGGACATGCTGTGTATTTTGGGATTCTGAAAGTTCTTTCTCCCTCCCTGTTTGCCTTTTCCATCTTTGGCACTCTGTTCATTTCTTCTCACTGTGTACTCCACTCCTTCTTCCTTCCATAGTGGATTCCTTCCCTCCTCTCCTGCCTGTCTGAAAATAGTAGTGTAGTTGTTGTTAAATCATCCAGTAACATTTGTTTAAAAGTGTTGTGCCTCTTAATTTTGGAAGACTATGATTTTGACATTTCACATTTTTTTTTAAGATTTTATTTACTTATTTCAGAGGTAGAGTTACAGAGAAGAGAGGGAGAGACAGAGAGAAAGGTATCAGAAGAGCAGCAGCCAGGCCATGAACCTGCGCCTATATGGGATGCCAGCGCCACAAATGGAGGCTTAACTTACTACACCACAATGGCAGCCTGACATTTCACATAGTCCCGGCTGCTCCACTTCTGATCTAGCTCTCTGCTGTGGCCTGGGAAAGCAGTAGAGCATGGCCCAAGTCCTTGGGCCCCTGCACCCACATGGGAGACCCAGAAGAAGCTCCTGGCTTTGGATCTGCCCAGCTCTGACCGTTGTGGCCATTTGGGGAGTGAACCAGTGGATGGAAGCTTACTCGCCTCTCTGTCTCTGTCCCTCTCTGCCTCTGCCTCTTTGTGGCTCTGCCTTTCAAATAAATAAATATTTAAATAATCCTCTTTCTTTAGGACAATAAGGAATTCTCAGCTTCCTGCTTAAATATAATTCTGAAGTTTTTTGGTCAGTCATTGACCATTGGAAAAAAGGGCATTTCAAACTGAAAATAGAAACAGTTATGAGAAGGAATTATATAAATTTACAAGTATTATACATACATACAAGAAAGTATTCACTTCCTTGGGGGAGGTAAAGAGAAACATAAGCAGAAGAACCTTGCTAAAGTAGAGAGAAAACCAGAATTTTTCAACAGAAAGGAGCTAGTACTTAAGAACCTTTGGAAGAGCTCTTTCCATGACTAATTTTTTTTTAGAGCTGGGATTCAGTTAGCAAGTAGCACGGTGGTGGAAAGATGGACCACACAGAAAGCCAAATGAGCAGCCCCCCTGCCGTGGCCCTAGTCACAACACAGAAGGTTCAGATTCCTCTCTGGGCACCAACATAGTGTAAAAAACCACACTAGCATAACAAGACTAAGAGCCTTTCCGTTATCCAGATAGATAATATCTAATAAGTGACAAGGGAATATTTAATAACATATGTTGTGGAGTCCATCTCTGGTTAAATGTGAGAGATTCTTAACCATTTAAAGTCTGTATATAAAAAGAGGAGCCATTAGTGTAGTTAATGGAAGTGTATATTCATTTCTTAAATAAAAATGGTAGTGGTAGAAAATAAGCCAAAAATTGTCTGCTACTCCTGGTTTTATTTAAAAAATGAGTCCAATAGAATATTAAGTATCAGGGGAGGGTAAAAATGTAAGATTAATAGAAATAAAATGTTCTTGTTTAAAAACAATTATTTGCCTAAAAGAAGCCAACTTCTTTTACTACATGCATTTTCACTAATGAGGCCTACAAGTGTTATAAAATAAATTTTATTAAGATAGCTTTCATTTTAACACTCTAGTGACACACAATTAGAAAAATGTCATCAAAACTTTTTTTCTTACATGAAGAGGTAGTGACAAAATGTAAGAGAAAGAAAATACATGTTGTTGCAGTTTGGGATTTCAAGGAAATGAAAGGCATGAATTGCCTAGTTAAGCAAAGCAGAAGTAGGTAGGAGTGGCAGCTGAGGTGCTCACTGTGCCTGCTAGATATTGGGGTGCCAGGGACCTACCCTGAAGGATGTCATAGGCCCCGAATATCCGGCTGCTGGTGTCGTGACCACAGCCAGGCACAGGAAACTCCCCAATATCGTTTCTGTCTTTAGGAAATGAAATATGACCATCTGTGAGTCATAACTTGTTTTTAAGTCTGCTCACTTCCTATTGGGCAGCACACAAGGTTCCCTCTCTGTGTGCTTTTAGCAACCTGCAGGATGTGAATTAAATTGATTCCTTAATTATTCTCTCCCTTCAAACTGTGGAGAGTAATTTTCTGCCATTATGTGCTTCCTCATTATGCAAATATCACCAGTTCTGTTTGTGCCCTTGGAGAGCTGGGTATTTCAAAATGAGGCAACACTTAGGACAAATATTGTTCCCTTCAATTATGGCAGAAAAGAGTGTGCTAAAAGGTTTGTTATAAAACACTCTTTCTGGATCTTTTTTAAACCTCATAATTCAAAAATTCCAAAATAAATGCAGTTTTATGATAAAAATGCACAACATACATTCCAAATCCAAGAAATTTTCTCCATTTTCCAAAATGGGTTTTTAAAAATCGTTCTTTAGGCAACTATTATTTAAGAATTCTGTAAGAATGCTTTATCCTCCAGGAAAACTTTTTATATTTTAAAGAATTTAAACAAATTGTTGTGAAATTATAAAATTATGTGACTTTTAAAAATAATGGTAATTATTTTGAAATACAAATAAATCATTTAGATTTTTCTTGTTTTTCCCTGGTGTCATTAGTATAAGACTAATGCATGAAATCAGGTGCTTTGAATAACTTATAAGCTAACTGCCAAGGTAGTATGTTAATTCTCTGTATAGTCAGGCATACTTTTATGTCTTGGTCCTGTCCAGTGATAATGTCCATATGATAAACTTGAGGCCTTCTAAACTTATTAAATGTCTTCTGCATTATCAAAGTAAAAGTCAACCATTTTCATTTGAAAATTGAAAATATACATTCTTAAAATTGTAATACTCTAATTTCTTTACTAAATGCTCCTAGCAGTTGTGAGTTGCATATTAAACATTGGTAAGATGGAAGAACAAAGTGAGGAAAGTGAAAAAAGGAAAATCAAAAGCAGAATTATGATGAGGCCAGTTAACCTTTATGAGGCATGGGTATGAGGATATTTTGTGGAATATAGAATTAAAAGATAAGTTTATTTTGGTGCATTAATTTTTAAATCCATGCATAGTTTTTGAATAATATACATTTTTATGAACCCTTACATGCATGGATTTCAAAAAGTTTTTATACCAAAATAAATGCATATTTTAATTCCATGTTTGCACAAATGTTTGAAATGCCCATGTGTTTACAATTGGCCTTGGCCGGCGCCGTGGCTCACTTGGCTAATCCTCCTCCTGCGGCGACAGCACCCCGGGTTCTAGTCCCGGTCAGGGTGCCAGATTCTGTCCCAGTTGCTCCTCTTCCAGTCCAGCTCTCTGCTGTGGCCGGGGAGTGCAGTGGAGGATGGCCCAAGTCCTTGGGCCCTGCACCTGCATGGGAGACCAAGAAGAAGCACCTGGCTCCTGGCTTCGGATCGGCGCAGCGTGCCGGCTGTAGCGGCCATTTAGGGGTGAACCAACGGAAGGAAGACTTTTCTCTCTGTCTCTCTCTTACTGTCTAACTCTGCCTGTCAAAAAAAAAAAAAAAAAAAAAAAAAAAAAAAAAAAAAAAAAAAAACACCTGGCCTAGCCCATTTCCATCTGTGCCTTGTTCAGGTGGCCCCCTAAGGCAAAGACTGGGAAGGTGTAGTCAGCCAGCATCCCCCAGACATTAGCGGATTCAGCGCCCAGGTAGTGTTACAAACAGCCTCTCAGAAGTTGGTGCGTTTTGGAGCGGTCTTTCAAGGACCAGGCAAGGCTCTTAGCACTTTAGACTTCCTGAAGACCGGTCTGGCAGCCACCCTGCAGACTGCCATCCCTGGGGAAGCAGGACCCGAGTCTTGCCAGAGCTCCAGTGGTGAGATGCTCTGCAGTGGAAGGCCCCTCGGAGGCGCCTGGACGCAGCTGGGTTGGAAGCCTCTCCTCAAGGAGCGCTCGGAACCTCCCTGAGAGCGCCCAGGCGGGGTCTGCCTGTCCAGGCACCTGTGCACTGAGCCACGTATGGATTTAGCAAAGCGGTTAGAAAATGATGTATAGGGTTTACAAAGCCATATGTGGGTTTTTACTAAAGCCACTTTGACAGAGCACCAGACCGATAAAAGCCATGCTATTTTAAACCCACAGAAGCGTTTGACACATTGATCCTCTTTCCATGGGATCTCTGGGCCCTCTTAAGGCTGCCTAATGCTTTCCCTTCTATTTCACTTCTGTACCATATCGAAATAAAATGCCTTAAAGCTTTAAAATGTTATACATCTAAATTATCTCTGAATACATGCAGTATTTAGTATAAAATAAAGCTTAAGTAATGTGTCTTTATTTGAGGGGAATAAAATCGTTTTGTTGGTTTTCTAGGTTTGTGCAGAAGAGAAGTGTCCGCCGCTTGTGAATCTGGCTCACATGATGAGTCTGTACAGTACGCACACCTACTCCAGAGACTGCGCCAACTGGATCAATGTGGTGTGCAGATACCTGCACGACTCCTTCTCAGACACAACGTTTAATCTTGTGACTTACCTTGCAGAGGTAAATGTCGTCTCTCTAATGTTTAAGTGAATTTCTTTCTAGAAGCAGCAATGGTACCAACTCATTTTCAGGTTGTCTTTGAAGTTGAAGATAGATAACATCTTTGTAAAGACAGACACAAGTAATTCCTTTCAAGTGTAAAGGAAGTTTTTTGTTTGTTTGTTTTTGTTTTTGTTTTTTTATTTGACAGGTAGAGTTATAGACAGTGAGAGGGAAAGACAGAGAAAGGTTTTTCTTTCCGCTGGTTCACTCCCCAAATGGCCACCATGGCCAGCACTGCGCCGATCCGAAGCCAGGAGTCAGGTGCTTCTTCCTGGTCTCCCACAAGGGTGCAGTGGCCCAAGCACTTGGGCCATACTCCACTGCTTTCCTGGACCACAGCAGAGAGCTGGATTGGAAGAAGAGCAACCGGGACTAGAACCCGCCACCCATATGGGATGCCAGCGCCGCAGGCGGAGGATTAACCTAGTGAGCCATGGTGCTGGCCCCAAGCAAGTTTTTATAAAATTAATTCTTTCGTTTTTTATTTCCGGTATCTATTTCCTCATTCACTGTCCTTAAGCGAAATAAAACTAAATAACATAAGACTTTTTCTTTCATGATGATGGGGTAGTGGCTTTTTTCTTAACCTAAAATAAATGGTGCTTAACTACATTACTTAAGGAAACAATCACTACAATTAAGATGAAAAATAATTACCCAACTATCCTTTCTGAACTAAGGAAAAATTATAATGGATATTACCTTTTACTTTATTAGTCTCTGGGTTTTGGATACTCAAACCAGAAATTCATAGGTTAAATCTGTAATTGTTTTCAATATCATATGTGTAAATGTTGAGTTTTTCTTTAACCTGATTAAAATGCTCTTTTTCATATTGCTTTTAGCTGTTAGAAAAAGGATTGTCCAGTATGCAACAGTCATTACTACAGATAATCTACAGTCTATTGAGTCACGTTGACCTGTCTGCAGCCCCAGCCAAGCAGTTTAATCTGGAGATCATCAAGATAATTGGCAAATATGTCCAGGTGAGTGACCACAGAACTTCTGGACACCATGTTCATCTCAGAATGATTTATCATTGTATGAAACCACAAACACCTTCCAAGCTGCAGAGCAGAAAGCGGTTAATCCATAAGCAATGTTTTCAGTAGTGTTGACTTCATGGAAAATGCTCTCCCAGTGACAAAGACCAGAACCCGAGGTGGTAGGTTTCCTGCTTTGATTTCCACAATTACATGCCCAACGCACACTTCAGTAATGACTGAAAGGAACCGACAGACCTCCCAGGCAGCAGCTGCCGGCTCGGAAGTGAGGATTCTGACTCATTGTTGTTTCTTTCGCTGGGCCTTTCTGTTGGTAACCAGATCTACATAATGAACAGATGCTACTTTTAGAAACAAGGCCTCTGTGAAGTAGCTGTACTTTAGAGTGTCTCATTTAAAAGTGCCAGTTATTTACAAAGTAAAAAAATCAAACTGGATTTCAATGACAACAAATTAACCTGGTCTGTACTGAATTTCACCTTTGACCCATCTGTTAAGAAAGGCATTAGTGAGCATATCAGTAGCATGGATACAACTGCTGAAAGCAAGCAAACATTTTCAGTCTTAGATTAATGTTTTGCTTATATCCCTGTGATATTTATATTCATGAAAGCAAAACTTAGAAAGGAAAATACTTCACAGCGACCTTGTGTTCCGGTCCATCCTGAAAATAATAAAACTGTGTTAAAGTGTTATAAGTTTCTTAGTTATATAACCCAGATGACTTTTTGGATTCCCTAGAAAATCAGTAATTGCAAAAATTACAAAATTCTTGGGTGACAGTACTTATTTTCTCTATCTTACTCCTCAATAAATAAGGCTTCATTAAATGATAATCATATTTCTTTCTAAATTACATTTATCTTTTCTTCTTAAAACTGAAAGAAGGTAACACTTCAAATATAGTAGTCCCTTGTTGTGCACGAGAGATATATTCCAGACCTCCCGTAGATGCCTGAAACCACAGCTACTAGCAAACCCGATAGACACATAGATAGATGCCGGTTTTTCCTATGCATACAGACCCATGATGAACTTTTAATTTATGAATTAGGCACAGTAAAAGATTAACAGCAGGGGCAGGCTTTTGCTCAGCAGCTGAAATGCCACTCGGAATACCCACATTCTGTACTGGTTCTGAGCTTCGGCTCTGCTTCTGGTTCTAATGTGCACCCTGGGAGGCAGCAGAGAATGACTCAGTAGCTGGGTCCCTGCCACCCACACAGAACACCTGGATTGAGTTCCTGACTCCTGACGACAGTCTGGTCCAGCCCCAGCTTTTGCAAGCATTTTGGAAGTGAACTCGTGGATGAAAGATCTCTGTCTCTTTGCTTTTCAGATTAAATGAAAATAAGCAAATAAAATTAATAGCAATATTTGATAATACACTGTAGTAACAGTTATGTGAATATGGTCTCTCTCTCAAAGTTTCTTTAGCTATCCTTGCCCTTCTTAGCCACAGGTTAACTGAAACCACAGAAAGTAAAATTGTGTATAAGTGGAGAACTACTGCATTAGCTGGATCTGGCATAGAAACACATCCCATACTTAATTACTAATTTATGAGCCATAGGTTCACCTGCCCATTGGACAAGCAAGCAACCAGAGGATGCACAGATTTGTGTCTAAGTGAAGTGCACCTCCCCAGTCTGAAAGGAACAGCACAGCTTAGCTTCCCCAGTGGTTGGCATTGGGAGTACAGGACCAGAGTGGCCAAAACTTCTTTCTTATTTTTTTTTAAAGATTTATTTTTTTATTTGAGAGGCAGAGTTACAGAGATAGAAGGAGAAACAGAAAGAGAGGGCTTCCATGCGCTAGTTCACTTACCAAATGGCCACAATAGCTGGAGCTGGGACGATCTGAAGCCAGGAGCTAGGAGCTTCTTCTGGTCTCCCACATGGGTGCAGGAGCTGAATCACTTGGGTCATCCTCTGCTGCTTTCCTAGGCCATAAGCAGACAGCTGGATTGGAAGTAGAGCAGCTGGAACAGCGCCCATATGGGATGCCGGCACCACAGGCAGAGGGAGGCTCAGCCTACTATGCCACAGCACCGGCCCCGGGAACTTCTTATTTTTAGAGAAGGTGGAAATCTGAATTTTTCTGTAAAATTTACTAAATTTAAAATGTTGACTTCAATTTCTTCCTGAATTAAAAAAAAAAAACTATGTTTAATTTTTATTTATTTGAAAGGCAGAAAGAGAGAGGGAAGAAAAAAGCCACATGGACAGAGATCTTCCCTTCACTGGTTCACTTCCCAAATGCCTTGCAACATCCAGGGCTGGGCCAGGCCAAAGCCAGGAGCTGGGGACACAATCCAGTCTCCCGCCATAGGTGCCAGAGACCCAAGTCCCTGAACCATCACCTGCTGTCTCTGAGGATGCGCGTTAGCAGGAGGCTGAAATCAGGAGCAGAAGCAGGACTCAAACCCAGGCACTCCAATATGGCATGCAAGTGTTGCAGGCAGCATGCAAGCCACTGAGCCAGATGCTCACCCCTCAGATTTACTTCTAGAAGTTTTGTGAAGCAAGATCATATTTGTCTGATGGCTCATCACAGTTAGTGGCTTCCACTTTCTAAAAAAAATCAGTTTACATAATTAAACTCCTGTTCATCTTTTACATTTAGAATACAACCACTCATGCAATCTAAGGAAACATCCCTGGAGAAATTTTAGCCTCTCGTCATACCCAGAACTCCCAGTTATATATTAGGGGAAAAAATGATGATTTAAACTGTGTATAATGATGTGCATAAAAGTCACAATATCATGTCACCTTTTCATTGTTATTAAATAGTTTATCAATACTGTTAAATCAGTTGAATAACTCAGTTCTAACAAGGATTTTTCACTTCCTTTTTCTGTTTTAATGGTGCCCCATCCCATACATCATCTGTGAAAGAATATGCAAGATGCAAAGTTGAGATGTAATTTTGGTATTATCAATAAGACAAAAAACACTTTCACATATTTTCAGTAGTGGTAAAAAAATATTGTATGTTATTTATTAGAAATTGGTTTTTTTCAATGTATATATCTATCCTTTAAATTATTCCTAAATTGTGTTGGTAAGAATATAAAAAACTAAGAAAAATAACTGAAAAAACATGGCCACAATGTAGGAAAAAAGACTGTGTACAACTCAGTAATCCCTGGAGCACCAGTTTAGTGCCATTTTTACCCTCATTATTTGGAGCCTGAGTCAAGAAAAAAAGTTTAAAATATGTTTTAGTATTTTCATGTTTTTCTTATCTGCATACAGCCATAAACCTCATTCATCAAAAACATTCATGTAGCCCCATTGTTTATCATGACTGCCAGATTACCGTATTAGAATTTCTAAAGTTCTATTTATAAAGCAATTACTGGGAGAAAAGCAAGACTTTCCTATTCAGTCACAAAATATGTGGTATCTGATAAACCTAGCAGAAGAAATGAGTAACTTGTATTTTCTCTGCTTTTGTGAATCAAACCTTCTGTTAAGGATCTCACAGTGAAAATGAATCATTTTGACAGATGTTTTATAGAAATAATATTTTCATAGTCTACAGTATACACTAACTTTGTGTTCTGCAATATGCATTTGTGACTTTTGTGTGTTAATGATCTTTTAAACCAGAGTCCTTACTGGAAAGAAGCCCTTAACATATTAAAGCTCGTGGTGTCACGCTCTGCAAGTCTTGTTGTCCCCAACGATATGCCCAAGGCCTATGGAGGAGATATGGGCTCTCCTGAAATATCCTTCACAAAAATTTTTAATAATGTCTCCAAGGAGCTGCCTGGGAAGACCTTAGATTTTCATTTTGATATCTCGGAGGTAAGATGCTCAGGAATTGATAAAGGTGCCCTGTTAGAACACTCCATTTGTCCATTTCTTCGTTCTCTGATTCAGCAAGTGTTGACTGAGGTCATGCTCAGTGTAAGGCACTGGGGTAGGTGCTGTGAAGAGTGGGGGTGGGGAGGGGGAGGGCCTGCTCTCAGGACGCCTACGTCTCCTGGAGACAGACTAATGAACATTGTACGTGTTATGGGAATATAGAGCATGGCCCTAAAGGAGTAACATGGGAGCTGGGTGTTGAAGACAAGGAATCCTGAACAGGCCTATATGGCAACTGGAGGTAGAGAAGTTAAGTTCAAGAGAGAAAGCACACGTGAATGAAGGCTTGTAACTGTGAGGGAGCATGGTGTTCTGGAAACGTCCAGCTAGCACAGCACACCTCAAGCGTGGAGTCAGAGCATGGAGAAAGAGTATGAGAATGCGATGAGAGAAGAGGCTGAAACCATACAAAGGGCAATCAATGTCCCAGAGACACTGCGTGCCACAGTGGGAGCAAGCGTGAGCCCTTCAAGGATAGTTAGCTGCAGTAGGAAATGCTGGAATTTTCATTTTAGGAAGAGCACTCTAGCAACAGGATGACAAATAAGCCAGGAAGAAGGGGGAAGAAATCGGTAAAGAATCTGCAATAAATAAATACATAAATAAATACAACGTGAGACAGCCCCAAGGCAATGGCAGAAGGGAGGATGGCTTACCAAAAGACCAAGGAAAATACTGATGGTATTTCCTGGGAAGGGAGAAGGTGCTTCGTGATGAAGAGGCATCAAGGAGTTGGTGAATGGCCTTGACAACTGGGTGGATGTTGATGTTACTCAGAGAGAATGGGAATGCCGGAACCGATCTCAGCAGGGAAGGAGTAGGTAATAGGACTGTCTTAGACACGTTGATTCTAAAGTGACTGAGAAACATAGTAATGAAGGTTTGTTGGGCAATTAGATTTTGGAGCTGAAATTGTAGAGAAAAACTTACAATAAAAGCAACAATTTAAGGATTTTCAGCGTTGTATAAGTGGATAGCTAGAACCATAGAAGTTAAACTAAAAAGAAAACAAAGCTCAAATAAAATGAAATCTGAGAAACCAAATCTTTTAGGGCTGGACAAGGGCAGGAGCCAGCAATCCAGAAGGAAACCCTGTTGCATATTAATGCAAAACTTATGTAACAGCTTTTGACCCTTGCTGGGAAAACCAGTTCTTTCCCCTCCCCCGACCACCTCCCGGCATCTGAACCCACACTTGGTGGCCATGGTGCCATTCAAATGGTCTTCTGGAAGCCAGGGAAGAAATTTCTCAAGAAGGAAGTTATTGGTCAAGTATTGCAGGTGTTAAAAAAAAAAAAAAGATAAAACTTAAATATGTAGCCACTTTTTATTGCCTAAGATTGTTTTATTGCAGTTTAGTCTTGGTATTAGAATGAATCCCAAACTTTCTTGGTTACTTGTTTAAATAGAAAATATGTTTCTTGCTGATTTTTTAGCTAACACATGAACTGGAGTATGTAGCATGGGAACATGATAGAGAAGTGTAACTTCCCTCTTTCTTCTGAGCCAGAAATTGACTATATAACTTAATTATTTTATTTGAAGCAGTGATACAAATTCTGAAAACATTTGGTAGAGTTGCTTTCAATTTGTTTCAGCAATAATTCCTAATTGTCCACTATGCATAGGCACTGGAGATCCAGTTGGGGGTATGGAGGTATGGTCTAGGGAACACGTGTGGAAGGGGAGACAGGCACATAAGCAAATTAGAATCAGCATGGGACTGTCCAAGTATAATTACGCAGAGGTGGTGGTGGCATAAGAGGCCTCCCAGGCCTCCTTGGAAGTACACAGTCACTAAGCGGTTTAATTAGTGGGTAGTCCATGCAAAGGGGGTAGTGGCCAAAACAGGTCCACTAAAAGAGCATGGATGTTTGAGAAGGAAAGCAGGATGAGTTATGCTAGAGTTTGAAGTTGAGGAGAGTGGTGTAATTGCAGCTAAGGAGATAAGAAAGAAATAGATCATTTGTATGACATGCAAATAAGTTTCACTTTTATTTTCAAATGCAAATTCAGAATACTTCCCCAAACCAGATAAATATAAATGACGGGATCATCATAGGATTTTTGCTGAAATAAATTTTGGAAATATTACACACCAGATTTGTAGTAAGTTATATAGAAAACTTTGAAGTTGCTATTTACCTTCATTGTTGTATAAAGCATATTATTAAAACACACCGAACAGTAGGCATTAAACAAACACCAAAATTTAACAGACATTAAATCTGAGTGATGGGGTCACAGGTGATTTTTTTTAATCTTTTTTATATTTTCTGAGCTTTCTACAAGGAGGGTGTATTTTATAATCATGGAGGTGGGTAGAGGTAGTGGTTTTTAATGATAAAAGTAGATTATATTCAAAATAGGAATAAGCTCTGATAATTTCAGATATAAAGTTATTTCCAATAAAGTCTCTTGATTTAAGTATATATATCATTACCTTTGGTTTTTTTGTAGCATTTACTTCATGTTAAGTAATCTTATTATGTCATTTTCTGGTTGTAATTTATGTTGAAATATTTGAGTCAAACACAGGCATTTTGTTTCTATGTAGACACCAATTATTGGAAATAAATATGGTGACCAGCACAGTGCAGCTGGAAGAAATGGGAAGCCAAAAGTTATTGCTGTCACTAGAAGTACTTCTTCGACTTCTTCTGGTTCCAATTCTAATGCCTTAGTTCCTGTTAGTTGGAAAAGGCCTCAGTTATCACAGGTATGTTAACAAATATCAAAATAGAACATTCACAGGACAGAAGAATCCTGTGCTCTTTGTATGAAAAATTGGGAATTTTTCTTATTTTACCAGTAATCCTAACACTTGCCTTGTTTTCCTTTAGCGAAGAACACGAGAAAAGCTAATGAATGTGCTTTCTCTCCGTGGTCCAGAATCTGGCCTCCCAAAGAACCCATCTGTGAGTAATTGTGAAGACATATATAAGGGTTTTAAAAGCCATGTTGGTCCATGAAAATATGATTCTGTCTCTTCGCTTACATTTTCTAACTTACAGTATTAACTAAGAATGAAAAAATATTTGTCCATCGTGATAACCTAGCAGCTATGCTAATTAGATCTTCAGCCAGTTGGACATGAAGGCCAAATTTAAGCTCTGAATTCATTGAGGGAAGGAGGCCCATGCTGGTTCTTGGGGTGCTGGTATCATATGCAGAGTGACAAAGCTGATGGATAAGGCTTTCTGTTTCTGTTCCTGTGGGGTGTCAGGTTGTATTTTCTTCCAATGAAGACTTGGAAGTTGGCGACCAACAGACTAGCCTAATTTCTGCAACAGAAGACATAATTCAGGAGGAAGAAGTAGCTGTGGAAGACAATACCAGTGAGCAACAGTTTGGCGTTTTCAAGGATTTCGACTTTTTAGATGTTGAACTGGAAGATGCGGAGGTAAGGATGTGGAATTTCTATGATGAAAGTTACAGATCATTACAGTTGTTTGAGAATTGAGGACTAGAGCACAGGATAGTTCTCTCTCTTTCTCTCTCTCTCTCTTTCTTTCTTTCTATTTTTTAAGATTTATTTCTTTATTTCAAAGAGTTACAGAGAGAGAGATCTTCCATTCACTGCTTCATTCCCCTAAATGGCCATAACAGCCAGGGCTGAGCCAGCAACTCCATCCAGATCTCCCACATGGATGCAGGGACCCAAAGACATGGGCCATCTTCCACTACCTTCCCAGGCACATTAGCAGGAAACTAGGTCAGAAGTGGAGCAGCCAGGACTTGAACCAGTACCCACATGGGATGCTGGTGTTGCAGGCAGTGGTGTAACCTGCCAGGCCACAGTGCCAGCCCCTAGATTTTCTTTGTTGAGGTTCATGTAAAGGTAAAAATCTAGATTAAGAGCTAAATGTTATTACTATAATAAATCTGTAGCTGAATAAGTCTGAAATAAAAGTGGAAAATCCATTTTTTCATATTTATCTTTAAAATATATAAAGTAAGGAAGTGGGTTTCCAAAATTACTTTTATGCTTATGTTAGAGGCTTTGGCTTTCTAGAATTCTTCCCTCTGACCAATAACTGACATTCTTCCCATGTCATGCCTAACCACTTCCATCGTTGGGATACAGCCAACTCTATCCATTTCATTCTCAAAGGCTTTTGCCTCTGAATTGATTCAGTCTAAATTATACTGCTAGTTATGTCAGTTTACATGCTTTTTTAATAGATTTATCTACTTATTTATTTGAAAGCCAGAGTGACAGGGAGAGGGGGAGAGACAAATCTTCTAGCTGCTGGTTTACTTACCAAATGCCCACAACAAACAAGGCTGGGCCAGGCCTAAGCCAAGAGTCAGGAACTCTAGCCAAATTCCCACATGAGTGGCAGGAATTGAAGTACTTGGGTCATCATGTGTTGTCTCCCAGGCACACTGGCTGGAAGTTTTACCTGTCACACCACAACACCCACCCCTATTGCTTTCTTTCATTCTTTCTTTTTTTTTTTTTTTTTTTTTTTTTTTTTTTTTACAGGCAGAGTGGACAGTGAGAGAGAGAGACAGAGAGAAAGGTCTTTCTTTTGCTGTTGGTTCACCCTCTGATAGCCACTGCGGCTGGTGCGCCGCGCTGATCCGAAGGCAGGAGCCAGGTACTTCTCCTGGTCTCCCATGGGGTGCAGGGCCCAAGTACTTGGGCCATCCTCCACTGCACTCCCGGGCCATAGCAGAGAGCTGGCCTGGAAGAGGGGCAACTGGGACAGAATCCAGCGCCCCGACCGGGACTAGAACCCTGTGTGCCGGCGCCGCTAGGCGGAGGATTAGCCTAGTGAGCTGCGGTGCCGGCTCCTATTGCTTTCTAAGTGGAAATTCAAACTCAAGTAGATTTATTAGCTCACAAACAGCTAGTCCAGCTTTAGAACTTAGGCTGGATCTAGGTGTGGCTCAAAAGGTCTCCGGCTGTTTGTCTGCAGTTCCCTCGGCCCTGCCTGTTTCTGACCTCAGACAGCAGCAAGGTGGTGTGTTTTTTGTGCACGTACAATCTCACAACAGTGTTCTGAAGAACTGACAGAGGGTTGCTTCCAGAAATGCTCTCAGAAAACTGAAGAAGTCGTTTTCCTAAATGTTCATTGCAACTTATTGTTCCCATCTCTTTGGCCCAAGCTGGGACACAGGCCAATTTCTGAAGCATTCACTTTGGAAAAGACTAGGATTTCCCTGGTTGTCTTAAATCCCTGTAGCTGAGGTTCCCTAAACCACAGTCGTTAAAACTGAACCATTTATTTTAAGTGTGGTTTTTTTAAAATATACATTCTAAAATTACAAATCTCTGTATGTGAGAAGACCAAACTGCCATGTCCTGATGAATCATTTTCTAAAGAACTGAAACTCACTCTTGCGGCTTGAATGCATCCTTTGGCACTGATAGCTGAGGTGGAGGATGGAAATGCAGGGGCCTGTGTGTGCCACGTCGTGATGTTAGTTATTAATGGGAGACCAGTTCAGGGAGGTGAGGCTCCCTTCCATGGGTGCTTCGGCCTCCCCTGCCAATGTGGGGCTACGACCATGGGCAGATGCCTTCTGCTGGCTCAGGAGCTGGGCAGGTTCCCCTCTAACACTTCACCATGTACATCTCCCAAAGACACAATTGCACAAGTTCACAGAAACCCAAGAACAAGTATCGTTTAGCTCCTTGTAGGGCAGTGGCTTTTTAAGTTTTTTGACACTGATCTGCAGTTAATTTATTTTCTATCACATTTAAGTATATACATGGACACTTCTTTAAAATAAAAGTTCCAAGAATATACACCCTTACTGTATGCTGTGCATACTGGAATCTTTTGTTCTCTTCCATTTCACTTCTTTTTCTTTTGTTCTCCACAAAAGGCAGGCCACACCCTCTAAAATGGATTTCATTCTCATCATTTGCAAAGCATATTGTAGGAAATAGGACAGACTTGCACAGCCTGGCAAGAAAGTAGGGTGGGCTGAAGAGCCCTGCTGCTGCCCTACCATGTGGCCATGGTGGTGGCCTTGTCTGTGAGCCATGACTGTGAGCTGCTTCTAGATTCCTGTGTCTGTATTTGCTTTTTTCAAGTCTCTAAAGGCAGGCAGGCTCTTTGCATTTTTGTAATGGGTAGGGCTGTTTGTTCACCTTCTCTTTGAAGAGCATCGTGAATGCTTTCAAGTTCATGCAGTGCTCTGAAGTGCCAACAGTAACAAATGTGGTTTCTAACAGAACCTTAGTCAGAGTGGATTAAGGCTCAGTGTAGCCTCATCTGTAATTCAAGTCAAGTCATCAGGCGGGAGGAAAAGAGTCCTCCTTTATACCTCAAGCTCTGACCTCCAGAGCCCTAGGGCTTCCAATAAACCTTGAGAAGCAACCAAGAAAGATCCAAGGACCACATGGCAGAGCTCCTAGACACCGTCTTTGACCAGAACGGCTCTGGGTTTGAGTCACCAGTTTTGTACAATTGACTCACATCTAAAATTTCATTTGAAATAAATATTCCTCTGCTTTATTTAGAAAAACAGCTGAAAACCTCTATTCTAGAGAATTCTTTCCTCGGTAAAGGGATACAAATAGAGGTTGCTGGCCAATTCAGTGTAATTTGTCACATCAGGGCCTAAGAAAGATGACAAGAATTATATCCTTATAAAAGGAAGAGCAGCTTAGAAAAACAGAAATATAACTTAAATAAACCCTAAAGTGGAGTGAAATTGAAATGTGTCAGTATTTCCTCTTGACCTTTTAGATTGGCAAGTTATGTTTAATAATGGTGATCTTGATTTTAAATTATTTTATAGTTAAAACAAACAAACAAAACCATTGAATTTAGCCAATCATTGAGAACCATCGTACAGCTAAAGTAATTGTGGCCTTGTATGTTGTCAACTGAATGTGGTTATTTGAAGTTGGTTTTTCCATTGCACTGAGTATTAAATCTATGTAAATTTTGAAGATTTTCTTCAAGTTTGTGTCGCCAGAGTGCATCATTAGAAATGTTGTTTTAAAGTGTCTGTCTCTGACTTCTTCATAGTATATTTTGCATAAAAAAGTAGTTTGAATCACATACTGGCTTCCTGCACAAAGTGTAATCCAGAGCTTGAATCAGTCTTGGGGTTTGAGAAATCACAACGAATTTTCCCCGGAAGTGTAGTGTTTATTTAAGTGTTTGTCTCCGTTCTTTCTAATTCTGTGTATTTTCCTTTTTGCTAACCAGGAGCTGCAGGTAAGTTGCAGCCTGGTGTTGTGGGTTGTTTACTTGTCGTCATCTGTGATGTGTTTGTCTTGTTTGTGGTCCCATGTGTGCTTGTGTATATTAGAATAGAAATGACCTAAAGAGTAGATATAGTTGGTCCCCAGTAATACAAAATAGAAAGTTAAGACAATCAGTTTAAAACAGGTTATCACACCAACTAATTTTGATCTCTTTAAATATTAACATTTAATGATGTGTTAAAAGTTTAAAGACACTGAAGGGCTGATTGAAACTCTGCTGTTGATGATGCATTAAGTATTTTTCATCTTGGTATGTTTCCTTGGTGTGTTATATTAACAACATTTGTAAGCATATATTTGAAGTCTTAGAAATCATGTCTTGCTTCCCCAGGGAGAAAGCATGGATAATTTCAACTGGGGAGTCCGCAGGCGCTCACTGGACAGTATAGACAAGGGGGACACGCCCTCCCTGCAGGAGTACCAGTGTTCCAGCAGCACCCCCAGCCTCAACCTCACAAACCAGGAGGACACGGATGACTCCTCCGAGGAAGAAGCGGCACTCACAGCCAGCCAGATCCTCTCGCGCACACAGATGGTATCCGCTTACCTTTTCATTTAATGACAGGGATGAGGAAGCAACAGCGGAGCCCAGGCGTCAGCTGCAGTTGCACAGCTGGCACGTGGAGGCCTTTTTCCTGCCACCCTAAACTGTGCTGCCCTCTAAGTGAGACCCGTTTGCTCCAGACTGTGCTAGTCAAGTGCTGCAGCAGTGCTGTACGGCAGGGCCTGAGCTGGCGTCAGAAAAAAATGTGGAGCCATCAGTTTGTGGGTGGCTCCCTGTCAGCTCTCCTGTTTGGACATGCCGGTGTTGTCCCAGTGTGTCTTTGAGCAACATCTCCCTCTCCCCCGACTCCATTTGAGTGTTCAGTGATAAACTGCCACGATCACAGTTGTAGTTGCCCACCGCATGCTGGTGTCATGGCTGCCAGGCTCTGGGCGGGGTGTTTTACGTGCGTTAGTCACTGTGACTCATCCCAACCACATCTGGCAAAGATGGTTTTTGCAGTTCTGCAGATTAAGTGTCTTGTCCCTGTACACACAGCTAGTAAGTTAGTAAGTGGGTGTGAACCAGGCAGGTCTTAGCACCCACGGTTTAACCCTGCCACCCGAGGCCTGGTCCTGTGTGGACTGTGTGCATTTAAAGAACTCCTGAGTTCCTGGCAACAGCACCGACTGAAAGAACCGCAGTCACTACACAGCTGTGGTGGCCCCAGTGTAACCGTGGAACTGTGGGCTCCAGGCAGGCTTTGCTGGCTGTGTGCCTGCTGAGTTACCTGTTACTTTAAAACAGAATTCCTGAAGGGGGCTGCTTTGTGGGAACTTTGTGAGGAGGAAAGCCTTCACCTGGCAGACAGCAGATGTGTAACAAAGGTTAGCTCTTAGGAGAGCCGTGGGAGAGAACTAACGACATCAGCCTATGAGGCCAACCCTGCTCATAGTGGTGTCACAGAAAAAGCTGCATTTTTTGCTTTTATATACTCTAACTCATAAACTTGATCTTCTTGTGTTTAATGCAGATCTGAAAAAATTATAACCCTGCTTAAAAGATAAAAAGTACAATTGTTTTTTTCTAATTAATAACCAATACATTTCAAAGAAAATAAACCCCACGAATGATGGGTTTATAGTATGTAAAATGAAGTGCCATTATAATAATTTTACATACTATAATATGCAAAATGGAGTGCCATTGTAATGATTTTAGCTATTCTTCCTACTTTCTCATTTCCTAATTGTGCACGGTTGATCTTGGTGTAAGTCCAGCTTCTTGGGCGTTCTCTCATGTGTGGCCCTGAAGCCACAGGGCAGTCAGAGAGCTCTGCCTTCTCACAAATCCTCAGCTCAACTGAAACACAAAACAGCACCATCAAAATTGCATTTCAGCTCGAGGCTATAGAGCTCTCCCACTTTGCTAGCTTCTGTTCCGCAAAATGCAGCCTGCATCGGTGCCCACTGAATTCTGCTGAGGGATTTGCTGTTTGCATTAATGACAGCCATGGTGGTATAGACTAGTGCAGAAAGAGAATTTGAGAGAATTCCTGGAACACTTGAAAGCCCTCAACTATGTTATGATCCAGAATGTTTCCCGTGGCTCTTGTGAGCACCACATAGATGGATCCCTCATTTTCCTTGTTCTCTTTTTAGTTAAACAACGACTCTGCCGCAGAGGAAACCATGCCAGACCACCCTGACTTACTTCTTCAGTCGCAAGATTCCATCGGCAGCAACACAACTGAGGAAGTACTTCAAATCAGAGATGAGACCCCAAGTTTGGAGGCTTCTCTAGATAATGCTAGCAGCCAGCTGCCTGAGGTGGGGAGAAATGGGGGCTGGTGCATGGCCAATCCAGGCTCCTTTTAGCGCTCTGTTACATCCTTTGCTTTTCTTTCAAAAGAGTTTTCATCTGATGTGCTAATTATTTGATTTGTTTCCAGTATTTCTAACCTGCTGGGTTATTTTAAATAAAATAAGTCAAATCTGATTTTTTTTTTTTTAAAGTTGGTCACTTAAGGAAATGACCTAGAGGTTAAAAATACTTCCCAGTGTTGTAATGGGCATTTTGCATTGCACACTGTGACTCCCTTAATGGGCAGGTGCATCCTGTGTGGCTCTGCATTGTCTTTGGAGGACTGCTTTCGTTTTTTCTTCTGTATGCTTTGTGTTGGGTTTATGTGATTGGTGCTGTGATTGGGATCCAAACCTCAGGCCAGCTGGGTTAGCAGTTGGTTAAATGAAATCTTTTACAAGACTTTGGAACCACTAGTATGACATTTTTTGGAAAGGCCTGTGAGAAGTAAGCCAGATTCCAAGCTAATGACTGACCAAAAATAAGTAAGTATTAGTTTTCTTAGTCTTTCTGTATTACTGTAGATTGTTTTTATAAAAATGCAATTGCTATAGTTCTGATAAATATGTTTTTATGCCTTGGTAAGTATCAGGAAAATACTGTATGTTTGTCACTGTTAAATTAATGAAGTTATTTGATAGACAGTAATCTAGTTATTAGATCATAATACTGTAGTAAGGAGACTCCTCATGTTTCACAGTAGTCTATTTTATGTGTCTAACCCTCTTGAACAGTAAGCAGACATATTTGAAATGAAGGTATTTTGGCTTCCTTGTTGGCAGTCTTTACCCATACTCATATTTGCTTAGATCATTGAATTCCACAAATATTGACTGTGATTTCATTAAATGCCAGGCTTCAGTTAGATGCTAGAAAGAATAGGGTGTTACCAGTTCTTAGGGAGTTCACATTCTATAATGCTTTTTAAAAATTACATTTCAGTATGTAGAAGCTCACTAACAGAGACAGTCAAGGCTTTGCAAAAGCCCAGAGCAGTGATTCACTGTGCATGGGGTGAGAAGGGGTCCTCGGAACAGGCTTAGTGGCTATGGGCCACACTGCAAGCAGAGGGACACCTAGAGGAGAGACATGAGAATGTGAATAGCATGGTATGTTCATGTAACTGCAGGAAATTCAGTATTTCTAAAGAGCAAAATGAGAGGAGGGGACAGACATTTGGCACAGCAGTTAGGACGCTGCGTGGGTGCCCACCTCCGTTACTGAGTTCCAGATCTACTTCTGATTCCAGCTTCCTGCTAACACACACCATGGGAGGCAGCAGGTGGCCTCAAGTACTTGAGTCCCTGCCATCCACATGAGATACCTGTATTAACTTTCAGGCTTCTAGGTTCAGCCCTGGTTTGTTTTTTTGTTTTTTTTTTTTAACTTTTATTTAATGAATATAAATTTCCAAAGTACAGCTTATGGAGTACGGCTTCCCCCCCATAACTTCCCATCAGCCCTGGCTTTAAAAAAAAATGGGAGGAGGAAGAGGAGACACAATAGGAGAGATGAATAGAGACTAAGATGTGAGAGGTTCCACCTGCAGTTCTGAAGATTGAGACTTGCCCCTGCCAGTATAGGAAGCCAGGTGGATTTTTTTTTTTTTTTTTTTTGACAGGCAGAGTGGACAGTGAGAGAGAGAGACAGAGAGAAAGGTCTTCCTTTGGCGTTGGTTCACCCTCCAATGGCCGCCGCGGCCAGCGCGCTGCGGCCGGCACACCGCGCCGATCCAGTGGCAGGAGCCAGGAGCCAGGTGCTTTTCCTGGTCTCCCATGGGGTGCAGGGCCCAAGCACCTGGGCCATCCTCCACTGCACTCCCTGGCCACAGCAGAGGGCTGGCCTGGAAGAGGGGCAACCGGGACAGAATCCGGCGCCCCGACCGGGACTAGAACCCGGTGTGCCGGCACCGCTAGGCGTAGGATTAGCCTAGTGAGCCGCGGCGCCGGCCCCAGGTGGATTTTCATTCTTTCAAGAGATAACCTCTGAAGTAAGAAGCATGGGGCCAGATACCTGGATGAAAATGCAGGGCACACAAAATGCATTCATTCTTTCAACCAATACTGTATCATGCCCCTACCATGGGCTGGATACTATTGTATGCACTGGGCATACAGCAATGTGTGAAACAAAGGCTGCTGGTCTTATGGGGCATAATTTTGGGAAGAGAGATGGATAAAGAAGTAAAATAAAACATAAATAACATCAGAAGGTGGTCACTTATTAATCATAACATGAGCGTCTTAATAGTATGTGATCTTGGGAGGAGTAGAAAGTGAGGTTAGCGTCTTAGGTGACAGCTAAGTGACACCATTTGGGGGAAGTGTTGCAGTCAGAGGAAGCAGCAGTCTCAAAGGCCCTGGTATGCCTCAGGACAAGTGACTGGCAAGTAGGGTATGGGCACAGTCATTGTATGAGAGGCCACAGGAGAAGTGGAGGTGAGGGTTGGTGGCCTGGTACCCTGATGGATATTACAGGCGACACAGCAGGTGAGCATGGAATTTGTAAATGGAAGAAGGACATGATCTCATGTTTGTTTTTTCTTGGCTTTTTTTTTTTTTTTCCATGGAAAGTATGTTATAGTACCTGCCACATGGAGCTTAGGGTTAGGGTCCTGTTTTTGGGGAAGCTACTTTCTCATTTGTGTTCTAATAAAGTCCCTATGACAGAGGTGTGCACAGTGGGTTAAAGGAAGTAGCATAAGGAGATAGGGAGAAGAATGCCAGCAGGAGAGGGAGGGACCTGCACCAGGAGTACATGAATGTGGAAAGCGTGCAGAGGACCGGCGGGATTCAGGGATGTGCGCTAAGGGGACTATTCCTTCCTGTTGTTGTGAAGTAAATGTTAACTCCTGGTTATTAATCTAACTACTGTGTGGCACTCGGCTCATAACATGGTATAACAGCAACAGATCTCTTCATTAGAAACAATGAAAAATTGACTGATACTAGAAATACCTGTGACCAATGGCTATGTATTTTAATTTTGCTTGACAAAGGGGAAAATCTTTTAATTTTTTTTTAAGATTTATTTATTTATTTGAAAGACAGAGAGAGAGAGAGAGAGAGAGAGAGATCTTCCAGCTGCTGATTCATTCCCCAGATGGCTACAATGGCCAAGGCTGGGCCAGGCTGAAGCCAGGAGACAGGAGTTTCTTCTGCATCTCCCATTTGGATGGCAGGGACACAAGCATGAGGGCCATCTGCTGCTGCTTTCCCAGGCCATTAGGAGGGATCAGTAGTGGAGCACCCGGAACACACACCGGGGCCCATATGGGCTACAAGTGTCACAGGCAGTGACTTTGCCCGCTACGCCACAGCACCAACCCCGAAAATATTTTGTTTCTATGATTAAGTAGTTATAGTGAGGAAAGTGTCATGAGAAGGAATTTGTACTTACTGGAAATGCCGTGTTATTTCAAAGGGGGCATTCGTCCATCCAGTGACCTGCTTCCTAAGCACTCTATAAAGTCCCCAGGGAGACTTTGCACTAAGGGAAACTCTTCAGTTTTATAGTAGTGGGCTTCATTATGCTTGTGACATCGGTGACTGAGAATGCAAGGGATTTTTTTAATTTTTTTTATTTTTTATTTTTTGACAGGCAGAGTGGACAGTGAGAGAGAGAGAGACAGAGAGAAAGGTCTTCCTTTGCCGTTGGTTCACCCTCCAATGGCCGCCCCGGCCGGCGCGCTGCGGCCAGCGCACCGCGCTGATCCGATGGCAGGATCCAGGAGCCAGGTGCTTTTCCTGGTCTCCCATGGGGTGCAGGGCCCAAGCACCTGGGCCATCCTCCACTGCACTCCCTGGCCACAGCAGAGAGCTGGCCTGGAAGAGGGGCAACCAGGACAGAATCCGGCGTCCCAACCGGGATTAGAACCCGGTGTGCTGGCGCCGCTAGGCAGAGGATTAGCCTAGTGAGCCACGGCGCTGGCCAAGGGATATTTTAAAACCACAGTATTTCATGTAAAAACAGTTCAACTGATACTAGAGGTGTCACCAGGGAATAAAATTTGACACTGTATCTGTTGGATAAGTGGCCTAATTTGTTTCTCCTTTGTATATTTACAGTGACAAATGACCCAAAATTGCCTTTTTAAAAAAAATTTGACAGGTAGAGTTATAGACCGTGAGAGAGAGAGAGAAAGGTCTTCCTTCCGTTGGTTCACTCCCCAAATGGCCACTATGGCAGGCGCTGCGCTGGTCCGAAGCCAGGAGCCAGGTGCTTCTCCCTGGTCTCCCATGCGGGTATAGGGCCCAAGCACTTGGGCCATCCTCCACTGCACTCCCGGGCCACTGCAGAGAGCTGGCCTGGAAGAGGAGCACCCGGGACTAGAGCCCAGCGCCCATATGGGATGCCGGTGCTGCAGGTGGAGGATTAACCAAGTGAGCCACGGCACCGGCCCCCCAAAATTGCCCCTTGTTAAAAAACAGAACAGGACAGCACCAAGATACTAAAATAAAACCAGAACTATTTTTAAAGCAACTTCTTAAGGATTACAATTGATTTTAATAGCTGAATTAAAGAAACCCATTCCTAAAAATGTTTCCCTTTATATGTTAGTGTTGGGAGGCAGAATAGGCTAAAGCAGTTCATGTCATGATGGGAACTTTAGGGCTGCTTATCCTTCCTTCTCTGTAATACTTGTACAAGTTACTCTCTGATCTCTAGAAGCAAGTAAGTTCTTCACTTTATTAGAGAAACTTTCACAGAGCGTTTCCTCTAGTATTTGTAATTGCTTAGAATTCTGCTTATGGAAGATAAAAATTATTCCTTATAGAAAGTGAGCTTTTGAATGTAACAAAGCGTATGTGTGTCTCTGTGTAAGTTCAAGGACACTGGATTCTTATCATCTGTGCGTAAACAATGGGTTCCATCCCATTAGCCTCAAAGCACTTTCTTCATGAAATCTCTTAGAAAATTTCAGTGTATATTATATAATTATAGATAAAACATAGTCTTGAAATTGTTATTCAAGAACAAATGACAACCGAATATGGATGTAAACTAGTGAAAATTGAGGACATTGAAACCAAGAAATTTGTATTGAAATATAGGATGTTCAAATGATCTAGACTGAAAATTCTAGGCGTAGAACTATCTCTAGCACTACTACATAACTTATTTTCCCAAATAACTAATGCTTACCCTTTTAATGGTCAGACTTTTTAAAAAAAAAAATTATATTGGGAAACATAGAAGATGTTGAGTACTAAGCTAATGAGATGATGAAAAAAATTTTAAATTTTTTAAATGCTATTTTCTGAAAACTCAGTTTGCTGCTTTCCCTGCATGATTAAGTCTAGACCACTGTTTATTAATGTACCTTGTTTATTAGTGTACCTTGTTTTTCTGCCCTGTCCCTGTGCCTGTGCCTTTGACACCTTATGGCCCCTTTCCCTGGAATGCCATCCCTGCCCCATTTTGGTCCATACCTGCGTGTGCTCTTTCTTCTGACACTAGTGTCTCAGTTGCCACAGCAAGGTCTCATCTTTCCCTTTTTGTAAATTTATTTTTATTTTTATTTATTTGTGAGGCAGAGTTACAGAGAGATTAGCCTGATTCCAGTATTAGCCTGTAAACTATAATTGAGTTTACAACAGAGCACCCAGCCCGAATCTAGTCAGTCCTTCCTTTTCTAGATGAATTTTACATTTGAATAAACTAAATCCCCAGCTAGTTTAGGGTCAGGGAAGTTTCTTATTTTGATTTTTCTTATTTTGTAAGGGAAATTTGATTTTTATTAATGACAAGGAGACGATAAACTGCTCTACACCCAAGAAGTAACTTAGTTATAAATGAAAGAAGCTGATCTTTATTTTAAAACTGTGAGATTGGGGCCAGTGCTGTGGTGTAGTAGGTAAAGCTGTCGCCTGCAGTGCTGGCATCCCATATAGGCATTGGTTCAAGTCCCAGCTGCTCTACTTCCAATCCAGCTCTCTGTTATGGCCTGGGAAAGCAGTAGAAGATGGCCCAAGTCCTTGGGCCCCTGCACCCACATGGGAGATCTGGAAGAAGGTCCAGGCTCCTGGCTTTGAATCAGTGCAGCTCCGGCCATTGCGGCCAATTGGAGAGTGAACCAGCAGATGGAAGACCTCTCTCTCTCTCTCTCTCTCTCTGCCTCTTCTTCTCTCTCTGTGTAACTCTGACTTTCAAATAAATAAATAAATCTTTAAAAAAATAAAAAACCCGTTGAGACCACTAATACTACTTTTCATTTTTACTTTTTTTTCTTAAGATCTATTTATTTATTTGAAAGGCAGAGTTAGAAGGAGAGATAGAGATATCTTCCATCTGCTGGTTCACTCCCCAAGTGGCCACAATGGCCGGGGCTGGGCCAAGCCAAAGCCAGGAGCTTCTTACAGGTCTCCCATGTGGCTGCAGGGTCCCAAGGATTTGAGCCATCTTCCACTGCTTTCCCAGGTGCATTAGCAGGGAGCTGGATCAGAAGTGGAGTATCCAGGACTCGAACGGGTGCCCATATGGGATGCAGGCACTGCAGACAGCAGCTTAACCCCCTGCACCACAGCACCAGCCCCTAGTACTTGTTTTCAAACTGATTAATATCCATGCAAATTCAAAGCTGGTATTGATCATATCACGCTGTGGGTAGAAATTCTTTCCATATAATGTGGAATTTTTTTCTTTTTTAATACTGGCATTTCATTTATTCAGTCATCTGTGTAGCTACCACATGGTGGTCACATACAACATTATTTCAGTAATGTTGCAGTGTATATGAAGAGATACCCATTAGTATACTTCATAACATTTTTATTATGACTTATTAAGGGATAAGAAAATGCAGTAATTCTTTTTACTAAGTGAGTTTATGATTCATTTTCAAAAGCATAACAGTCTGAAATTTCCCAGTGTTTTCTGAACACTGCTAGCTTGGTGATGCAGCTTTGTGAGTGCACAAGGCCAGAACCTCACTGGAGTCTTCCTGCCTCAGACAGTGCTTCCGTCACAAATATCCACCTCATGTCTGCCAGTCCGGCTGCCCCGGGCATCAGGTGCAGCTTCCTCATGATTCGTCGCCTTCCATAGGACCACTGAGTTGCTATTTTGAATTATCTCCCATGCTTATATTCAGAATTCACTTTGTTCCAGTATAATGAAAGTGACATTTCAAATGAGAGAATTTCTAGCAAAGATATGAAGTTTTACTTGTGTAGAGAGTATATGTGAAAAAAAAGATATTTTACCAAAGGACATATTTCTTAACAGATATCTAAATCCTGTGACTTAAGACAAAAACTCCTTGATATTTCAATATGGCAACAGGTGATATATTTTTAGATGATATATTTTAATGTCAAAAAATTAAGCCTAGGACTTTTAAAAAACACTTTTATATAATCCGAGTCCAAGAACTCTGAGACTCAATCAGACTCTGTAAATGAAGACTACATCATAAAACAGACTCGGATGGCAGCAGTCATGTATTGTGTTGATAAAGTTCTCTTTTTAACGTTTTTAAAAGTCTACTAAAAATCTGATCATTTTTCAGGATACAAGTTCAGTGTTAAAGGAGGAACATGTTACACACTTTGAAGATGAAGGGTCCTATCTGATTCAGGAACAGCAGGATTCTCTGGTGTGTCGAGGAATTCTTGATTTAGAAGAAACAGAAACACCAGAGCCTCTAGCTCCTGAGAGCTACCCCGAGTCCGTCTGCGAAGAGGACGTGACCTTAGCGTTGAAGGAGTTGGACGAGAGATGTGAGGAAGAGGAGGCTGACTTCTCGGGGCTGTCTAGGTGAGACTTGGTACCACACCTTGTTAAGAGGTGATATCTTCCCCTCAAGCCTTCCCCTAAACGCCTCTCTATCCCAGTTTACTCGCCTTTACCCACTGCACCGTGCGTAAGTCCATAGTCGGACTCTCTTCATTGTTTAGATGACAGTGATTTGCTACGTTGGTTTTTTCCCAAGTAAATGACATTTACATAAAGAAACACAAATAGGCCCTTCTCAAAACATAGTAGGTAGTGTCTGATGTTTAGAACCACACAAATATTTATTTTGCCAGATTGTCAAATGACCAAGTGTTAAAGTCAGTACTGGGGGTGGGGGCAGGCATTTGGCACAGCAGTTAAGACCCCTCTCTCCCCGTTCAGGATTCTCATATCCCATATCAGATTGCCTGGGCGGAGTCCTGGCTCCAGTTCCAGCTTTGCGCTGATTGACACCTTAGGAAGCAACAGGTGTCGGCTCAAGTACCTGGGTCCCTGCCCCCCACAGGGGAACCCGGCTGTGTTCTAGGCTTCCAGCTTTGGCCTAGCCCAGCAAGCCCCAGTTGTCGCGGGCATTTGAGGAATGAACCACCTGAGGGAAGATCTCTACTACTCTGGGTCTCTCTGCCCTTCAAATAAAAATAAAATAAATATTTACTAAAAATCAGTATCAGGTGAACTTTTATGGTACCAAAATGTATCTGCAATATTAGAATACTTCAAAAATATATGGAAATGGAATTAAAATATAAATTCATTTTGGTGCAAAAAATTTGAAATCCATGCGTAGAGAGAACGTTCTTAACAGTTCATGGAAAATGCATATTATGAAAAAGCTCCATAGACTTCTTATTTATTTGAGAGGCAGACAGCCAGAGACAGCTTCCACCTGCTAGTTCACTCCCAAAACATCCACAAGGGATGGGGCTGGGCCAAGCTAAAGCTGGGACCCAAGAACTCAATCCAGGTGCTCCAGGTGAGTGGCAGGGACCCCGCCACATGAACGGTCACCTGCCGCTTCCCAGTGCACATCAGGAGGAAGCTGGAATGAGGGCCGGATTCGGGACTCGAGCCCAGCTGCTCTGATGTGGGCCATGGGCATCTCAACTACTCTACCAGATGCCCAACCCCACCTGGATACCCTAAAGGAAATTTTGGTGGCTGTTAGGAAACTTGTATACCAAATGATTAAATAATGATTAGAATTAATGATACCATCTAATATTTACTACTTTTATAAATATTTGTGACTCAAAAGTATTCTTCATAAAAGTATCTCTTCATGTACTCTTTCAATGTATTAAAAAATTGAAGCTCCTTGATAGTTATTTTAATAAAAAATTGATAAGTATTTCAGAGTATTACATTAAAATTATGCATTTTTATTTCATGTGATAGTAGAGTTTTAATATATACAGCACATGACATATACAGTTTTAACATATACAGCACATGGTCAATTTTTTTCACTCTCAATACATCCATAATATTTACCTGCATTTGAAAGTGTATATTCATACAGTGAAAGTGTCTGATCTTTCCCTTTTACGGGTTTGGATATGGCAGCAGTCCATGCAATCAGTCATTGCTTATACCAAGTACAGGTGTGCCAGAAATGATGTTAAGGTAGATATTTAGTTATTTGGCTTTCTTTTCATTTTTTTAAGGAGTCATGTATTTAAAAGACAGACAGACATCTTCATCCGTTGCTTCACTCCCCAGATTGCCACGGCAGCTAGGGTTGGGCTAGGCCTAGACCAGGAGGTGGGGACTTCTTCCTGGTCTCCCACATGGGTGGCAGGGACTCCAGTACCTGCACTAGCAGCTGCTACTTTCCAGGCACAATATCAGGAAGCTGGATTGGAACAGAATAGCTAGGACTCAAACCGGTACTCCAGTATGGGATGCAGACATCCCACACAGCAGCTCACCCGCTGCACCACTTATCTAGTGTTCTAAAAGGCTGAAGCCAAATAGTTGACTTTGGCCAAGTGTATCAGCTGAAATTGAATGTTGCAACCCTATTAAATATAGTTATAGCTACTCTAGTTTGCAGGATACCTTTTGTTAAAATCAGTGACCACAATGGCAATTTTTTTTTAATGGTAATGCTTGGCTCTTGCCAAGACATTGTTTTTTTTTGTTTTTTTTGTTTTTTTTTTTTAAGATTTTATTTGAAAGGTAGAGTTACAGACAATGAGAGGGAGAGACAGAGAGAAAGATCTTCCTTCCATTGGTTCACTCCCCAAATGGCTGCAACAGCTGGAGCTGCACCAATCCAAAGCCAGGAGCATCTTCCGGGTCTCCCACGCAGGTGCAGGGGACAAGGACTTGGGCCATCTTCTTCTGCTTTCCCAGGCCATAGCAGAGAGCTGGATTGGAAGTGGAGCAGCTGGGACTAGAACCGGCACCCAAATGGGATGCCGGCGCCGCAGGCAGAGGATTAACTTACTGTGCCACGGCGCCGGCCCCACAATGACATTTTTAAAATTCACCTTTTTGAGGTTATTTTTTCACTCCAGATGTCTGCTTCATTTTGACCTTTTTCTGCAGTCACTAGTCAGGTTCTGCTCTGCCACATGAATCGCTCCGCATGGAGCTCCCCTGTGACGTGATCCACGCAATGTTAAGACCCGAGTGTCTGACTCAGCTACCTCATCTTTGCAGCCTAGGATTGTAGAATATCTGGCTGAAATAGTCTTTTCATTGTCCCATTCTTGTATGTATTTGTTGCAATAAATTCCTCAAAGAAAATGGCAAGGTCTTACGTTGAGTCAAGTCTGTTCTATCCATAGGCTGTGCTGCTGAAGTAGCTGAGCCTGCAGTGTGTGCTGGGCCTCATAGCGTTGCTTTGGACCTTAGTCTTGGGTTCAAATTCTGGCTCTGTCATTTCCGACCTGGTGACACAGGCATGTTCCTTAACCTCACTGAACTTTGTTTCCTCCTGTTAGATCAGGATAACGGTAGAGCTTAACCATCACAGAGCTATAGTGAAGATTAAATAAAATGATTGACATAAAGCATCTAACAAGCTCTTGATTCAAAAGTGCCCAGTTGGCAGCTTTAAAACATGATCCTCAATGTGGGCCTGTCCAAATCAGGTGCCTCCAACACTGACCACTTCAAATGAAAGCATTCTCTTCTGGATTATTCATTGAAGTTACCGAGATTAATCCATAGCAGTGTTGCGTTACAGAATTTGGCTTATTTTAAACTAG